>NC_133618.1:203064684-203281742 GCF_048593235.1 Sminthopsis crassicaudata | reverse complement strand
AAATTTTGGTATGATGTCTCATTGTTGTCATTATCTTGGGTGAAATTATTAATTGTTTCTATAATTTGCTGTTTCATCCAGTCATTCTTTAAGATGATATTGTTTAGTTTCCAATTACTTTTTGGTCTATTTACCCCTAACTTTTTACTGGATGTAGTTGTTATTGCATTGTGGTCTGAGAAGAAGGCATTTATTATTTCTGCCTTCCTACATTTAATTTTGAGATCTTTATGTCCTAATATATGGTCAATTTTTGTATAGGATCCATGAACTGCCGAGAAGAAAGTATATTCCTTTCTATTGCCATTCAGTTTTCTCCAAAGGTCTATCATACCTAGTTTTTCTAATGTTCTATTTACTTTTTTAATTTTTTTCTTGTTTGTTTTATGGCTTGATTTGTCTAAATCTGAGAGTGCAAGGTTGAGATCTCCCACTATTATAGTTTTACTGTCTATTTCTTCTTGCAACTCTCTTAACTTTTCCTTTAGGAATTTAGATGTTATACCACTTGGTGCATATATGTTTAGTATTGATATGGCTTCATTGTCTATGCTACCTTTTAGCAGGATAGAGTTTCCTTCCTTATCTCTTTTAATTAGATCAATTTCTGCTTTTGCTTGATCTGAGATAAGGATGGCTACCCCTGCTTTTTTGGCTTTACCTGAAGCATAATAGATTCTGCTCTTACCTTTTACCTTTACTCTCTATGTACATCCCTGCTTTAAGTGTGTTTCCTGTAAACAACATACTGTAGGGTTCTGACTTTTGATTCAGTCTGCTATCTGCCGCCTTTTAATGGGAGAGTTCATCCCATTCACATTTACAGTTAAAATTACTAATTCTGTATTTCCTGCCATCATATTATCCCCAGACTGTGCTTTTTTTCCCCTTGACCCCCCTGAACCTCTTCCCAAATATTTCATTTATAAGCCCCACTTGTGACACACAGCCCTCCCTTTTTAGTATGTCCCCCCCTCCTTTTAAGTCCCTTCCCCTTTCTTATACCCTTCCCTTATTCCCCTTTTACTTTTCCCTTTTCTTCTACCCCTTTTTAATGAGGTGTGAGAGATTTCTCTGAAAAACACATATGTAAATTATTTACTCTTTAGCCTACTCTGATGAGAGTAATATTCACACAATGTCTCCCCCTCTCTAAATTCCCTCAGATGTGGTAGATTTTCTATGCCTCTTCCTGGGATGTAGTTTCCCTCTTTTTATCTCTCCTTCCCCTTTTTCTGATACTATCCCCTTCCCTTTACTACTTCCCTTTTTTAAAATATTATATCAGTAAAATCAAATTATCCATGTGGACTTTATGTATATCCACAATAGAGATACAGTTCTCAAGAATTCTTTTTACCTTTTTCTGCTTCTCTTCATTCTTGTGCATGTAGATCAAATTTTTTGTTTAAGTCTGTTTTTTTTCTTAGAAACAAATGGAATTCCTCTGTTTCATTAAATGACCATCTTCTTCCATGGAAGAAAATGCTAAACTTGGCTGGGTAGTTTATTCTTGGTTGCAATCCTTTTTCTTTTGCCTTTTGGAATATCAAGTTCCAGGCCCTTTGATCCTTTAATGTGGAGGCAGCCAGATCTTGCTTGACCCTTATTGTGGCCCCTTGATATTTGAATTATTTTTTCCTAGCTGCTTGCAATTTTTTTTCCTTAGTATGGTAGTTCTGCAGCTTAGCCACAATGTTCTCCTGGAGTTCTTTTTTTAGGGTCTTTTTCAGAAGGTGTTTTATGAATTCTTTCAACACCTATTATCCCTTCTGTTTCTATTATCTCTGGACAGTTCTCTTTGATGAGTTCCTGTAAAATAGAATGTAGACTCTTTTTTTGATCATAGTTTTCAGAAGCCCAATGATCCTCAAATTATCTCTCCTAGATCTATTTTCCAGGTCTATAGATTTTCCCAGTAAGTATTTGACGTTATTCTCCAGCTTTTTTGTTTTGTTTTGTTTTGTTTTGTTTTGTTTGACTGATTCTTGGTTTCTCAATGAATCATTCATTTGTATTTGTTCTGTCCTGATTTTTAATGAGTTATTTTCTTCATTCACATTTGTTAGTTCTTTTTGTATATGCCAAATTGAGTTTTTAAATGAATTATTTTGCTCTGTTGATTTTTTTTTTCTATTTCACTAATTTCTTTTTTTTTTGTGAGTTATTTTCTTTTTCCAGTTCAGAAATCCTACTTTCTTGACACTTTTTTATCTTTTCCAATTCAGAATTCCTACTTTCCTGTGATTTTTTAACCTTTTCTAATTCATTGTTTCCCTACACCTCCTGTGAATTATTTATTTTTTCCAACTCAAATTTCAGGACATTGTTATTCTCTGTCATAGCATCTCTTTCCTTTCCCCATTTTCCTTCAGACTCTCTTAACTTTTTAATATTCTCTTCTAGGAGAGAGTTATGTGATGGTGGGCAGGTATCATTCCCCTTTACAGTGTTATCTGCAGACTCTCTGTTGTTAGTTGTTAGCTTCTTCAGGGTTGGATACCAACTCTTTGTTTAAAAAGTGTCAACCATTCTCTTCAGCTTCTTACTCATTGTTAAAAATCTGTTGGGGTTTGCCCTTGGGGTAAGAAGTTTATTTATTTATTCATCAGCTTCCTCCCATACTGAGGGGGGTAGAATGCAACAACCCTGTACCTGAGCTAAGAGAGAGCTCTGGGAGAGAGTTCCCCTCCCCCCTCCCTGGAAATGCCTGAGAGGTGTTTAGCAGGGCTGTACTGTGAGGAGTGCCCAGTTAAGGACCCTGTTGTGTGGCCTAGTGACTGCTCTGAGGTTTAAGGCTGAACAGTGAAAGAGTCTCAAACCCCAGCCAATGTCTCCCTTGGGCCATGGATGTCAGCAGCTGATTTGAAAAGCCCCTGTGCTCAAACTGGAAATGTCTGCCTGGAAACCTTGGTCCATACTACAAAGATTCTGCTTCTCTGGGAGTTCTTCTACTGCTAGAATTCTACTGCTTTAGGCTGAGCCCAGCTCTATGTGGATTAGAGTCTGCCTAGGGCTGTGTCCCTGCTGTTCAGGCTCTCAACTACCCCAAGGAGTAGTCCTGGGCAGCAGAAGGTGTCTACATAGTCTGGGCAGCCGAGGAAATCTATTAGGTTACTTCCACATTGGGGTAGATTTAGGATCTGGCTTTATATTTTAAAGTAGCTTGATTTCTCTTCTGAACTGCTATTTTATAAGCAGAGAAGAGCTTACAGCCTGTGTCAGATTCCTCTATCTCAGTGGCTTCTCTGAACCCAGAGTTCTCCCCAGCCGAATCCATCGGCACAGTGTGTTAGCACCCAGTCCAACCCTGTCTGTGCTGTCCTCTTGGTTTTTTTTCCTCCTCTTGGAACCAACCTTTTCTGTTGAAATTCCAGATTATCTTCAGCTTATAAGTTGTGCTTCTAATCCTTGTGGTTTTTATCAGTCCAGTGTTATTTTTTAGGCTGATTTGTCTAATTGGTAATGAGGGAAGAAAGGAGCTTACAAATCTGGGTGTATCTTCTCCGCCATCTTGGCTCAGCCCCCTTTCCAGGTTTTTCTGAGAGCATTCCACTAATCATTTTTTATAGCACAATAATATTTTATCATAATCATACTGCACAATTTGTTTAGCTATTTCCCAATTGATAGGCATACTTTCAATTTCCAATTCTTTTCCATCAGAAAAGAGCTGCTAAAATACTTTTGTACAAATAGATCCTTTCCTGTTTTTTAAATCTTTTTTGGGACACAGACCTAGTAGAGGTTATTGTTGCTGCTTGTCCTTCATTATTAAAGTGTATTAAAGTGTACCAAAGTGAGGCAAATGTATTGAATTTTAGTGAAGAAGTCACCAGCCACAACTTCTCCTGAAGGATCATCTGAGTCAATTGGAAAAATAAACATCAAGATGACTGGAGATGCCCCTGAGTACAATGAGGGGTCTCGGCCTTTTTAAAGGAAAGTCTTTAATAGCTCTCAATTTGACTGAGGATTTCTTTCTTAAGAAATGTATCTTAATATGCATACATATATTGTATTTAACATACACTTTAACATATTTAACATATATGGGTTTGCCTGCCATCTAGGGGAGGGGTTGGGGGAAGGAGGGGAAAAGTTGTAAAAGGGGGTTTGCAAGGGTCAATGCTAAAAAATTACCCATGTATATATCTTGTAAATAAAAAGCTATATTAAAAAATAAAAATAATTTAGTTAAAAAAATTAAAAAAGATATATCTCAAAACCAAATCACTGGCTTTCATTGATGGCCAATAAGAGTTCCCAGGTCAAGCCCTGCTTCTTCATTGTTTGGGCACTGATTGGTTCAGAATAAATGTAAATAGCAAAGGTTTTAAGTTTTAGTCAGAAATCCTGAGGATCTTCCTCTCCCAATTTTTTTTTTTTTTTAATTAGGTAAAAAGGGGTATTCTCTGCCTAATTTCTTATCTTAATGGTATTAGCAGATCAAAAAGTATGGATGGTTTTGTAATCCCTTTGGGCATATTTAAAAATTTTCTCTAAAGAAAGGTTGAATCAGTTCACAGCTTCATTAGCAATGCATTATTGACTTATTTTTTCCACAGCCCCTCCAATCTTATCATTTTCCTTCTGTTTTATTAGCCAATGTGATAGGTATGAAATAATATCAAATTTGTTTTCAATTTGAATTTCTCTAAACAATAGTGACTTAGGATATTTTTTTCATATGGTAATAAAGAGCATTGATTATTTCATTTAAAAACTATTCGTTTCTTTTAATCGCATTATCAATTGAAGAATGGCTTATTTTTATAAAGTTGACTCTATTCCCATTTAAGAAATGAGAAACTGATTCAATTTTTTATTTTTTACAGTTAAGATTGGTTTTTATTTCTTTCCATTCTATCCCCCCATTATTCTATTCTTTCTCTACTTTCACCCTGTCCCTCCTCAAAAGTGTTTTGTTTCCAATTATCCCCTACTCTAATCTGCACTGCCTTCAATTACCTTCTTCTTCTCTTAGCTCCTTCCCCCCTACTCTTCCATAGGGTGAGATAATTTCTATACCCAATTCAGTTTTTATATTATTCCCTCTTTAAAATAATTCTGAGGAAAGTAAGGCTCAATCATTCTTCCCACCTCCACTATATTTCCTTCCACTGTAAATGCTTTTTTTCTTGTCCTTTTTGTGTGAAATAATTTACCCTATTCTACTTCTTCCTTTCTCTTACTTTTACTACATTTCTCTTCCTCACCTCTTAATTTTATTTTATTAGATATTATCCCTTTATATTCAACTTAAATCTTTGCTCTTTGTCTATATATATATATATATTCCTTTTAATAGTCCTAATAATGAAAAAGTTCCTATGAATTATAACCATCATCTTTCTATGTGGGAATGTGAAAAATTTAAACTTATTAAGTCTCTTATAAGTTCTCTTTCTGTTTACATTTTTATCTTTGTCTTGAGTCTTATATTTGAAAGTCAGATTTTCTATTCAGCTCTGATTTTTTCATTAAAAATGCTTGAAATTCCTCTATTTCATTGAAGATTTTTTTTTTCCCTAAAGGATTTTACTCAATTTTGCTGGGTAGAAAATTCTTCATCCTAACTATATCATTTTCCAATTCCCCAAGTCTTTAATCTAGAAGCTGCTAAATTTTGTAGTAATCTCTGTTATCATTGAATATCCACTCATAGAAAAAGTTGAATTTTCAATTCCTCATAACCTTTGCATACCATGCCTCTTTATTCTTGCAAGGAAAAGATAGATGGCTAAAGACATTTATTAGCCTGCAATCTTGATATTAATGTCACAGAGGAAGAGGAAATCATCTCATTCTACTCTAGTTCACTATTATCTTCATGTGGTCAAAAAGTATTGATTCATTTCCTGGCTACAAGCCATTTACAACTTTCTGCATAATAATTCTGAAGACAAGAGCTTCATTCTTATTTCCTTTCACAGTTTCTGTGGCTCTACAATTCTTGAATTGCTTGTTTGTTTGTTTATTTGTTTGTTTTTCTGATTCCTTACAATATTTTCTCCCCTGAGAGTTCTAGAATGGTTATAATATTCTTGAGACTATTAATTTTGGAATCTCTGATAGAGATGATCAGTGAATTCTTTCATTTTTATTTTATACTATGATTCAAGAATAGCAGGACAGTTTTCCTTATTAATTTATTGAGAGATAATATCTAACCTCTTTTTAAAAAAATAATACTAATTTTTAAAGAATCATTCTTTTCAGTTAACTTTTGTACAATCTTTTCCCATTTGGCCAATTCTATTTTTTTTTTGAATTTTTTTTCTTCTGTGAATTTTTATTCCTCTTTTTCTTCTATTTGGTTAATTCTGCTTTTCACAGTATGTTTCTCCATATTGATTTATTTTACTTCTTTTCCCCTTAGGCCTAGTCTATTTTTTAGGTGATAATTTTTTCAGTATCTTTTGTCTCCTTTCTGAAGCTGTTGATTCCTTGTTTACAATGTTCTTCCATCACTCATTCTTCTTCCCAATTTTTCCTCTATTTCTCTTACTTGATTTTCAAAATTCTTTTTGAGCTCTCTTGTGGCTTTCTAACAATTCATATTCTTCTTGTAGGCTTTATATGTTGGAGCTTTGACTTTGTTATCTTCTTCTGGATGTGAGTTTTACTATTCCTTGTCACCATTGTTAATATCCATAGTCACAATTTTTTCACTTGTTTGCTCATTTTCCCATTTTATTATTTGACATAACTCTTTGTTAAAGTGGCATCACGCTTCCAGTGTCTCAAGCTTCAAGGGTTATGTGCAGCTGTTTTCAGAGACACTTCTTTGGACCTGTAAGTTCCCAATTCTTCCAAGATGGTAGGATCTAAGGATATGTATTTACTACTTCTGTGGCTTGTGCTCTAGTCTTTGAGTGATCATAAATATTAATTTTTTTTTGCCCTACAAGTGTGAGCAGGGTTTTTCATCCACTACAATTGCAAGCTGTACTGTGCTAATGCTCCTCCTCACCCTAGGACTTCCACCCAGGACTGTGACCCAGATCTGAGTGTAGACAAAGCAACACTTTCATCCCCCAGGGATAGCAGATATTTCCAAGTAATCTCCTTCTGATCAGTTGTGAAACCTCCTTACTGTCTGTGGGTTGAGATCTACACTAAGCTGCTGTTGCCACTTCTGATTCAATTGAGTGGCTTCTAAGACCTGCTCCTGCTTTATTGGGGACCAAATTTATGCTCCTATGGAGGTGCTAGACCAAACTTCACTCTCATCTAAGAGTTACAGATCTTTCCTGATGAACTTTTAAGCTGTCTTTGGATGAAAATTTATTTCAGCCCAAATATTTGTGGGTTATGCTGCTCTAGGACTTTATTAAATGGCATTATTTAAATGTATTCAAAGGGGCTTGGGGGAAATTTCACTTTTTATTTTCAAAATTCATTGTTTTATATCCATAATTATAAGATTTTCCATCTTTAGAGTTAATGAGTACTCCTTGGAAACTGCATAAGAGATAGGCATTTTACCATGTGGAAACCTGGGCTAAAACTTGGGTCAGTCCTTTAAAGTAATGACTGAGGGACTTTTCCTCAGTTTCCCTATTTTACTTTGAAATAAGTGGAAGGAAATAAGAATGAAGCTCGTGTCTTCAGAATTATTATGCTGAAAGTTGTGTCTAGCTTGTAGCCAGGAAATGAATCAAGACTTGTTAACCACATGAAGATAACAGTGAACTAGAGTAGAATGAGATGATTTCCTCTTCCTCTGTGACATTAATATCAAGACTGCAGGCTAATAAATGTCTTTAGCCATCTAACTTTTCCTTGCAAGAATAAAGAGGCATGTTATGCAAAGGTTATGAGGAATTGAAAATTCAACTTTTTCTATGAGTGGATATTCAATGATAACAGAGATTACTACAGTATATTTTTAGTCTCATTGTTGTAAATGCATTTTAGACAATATGACTGAATTCTTTGGAAATTGCACTGAGTAAAGAATCAAGATTGGAATCCAAGTAAGGTTAGGGCATGAACCAAGAAAATAATAGGTTATTAATAGGATTATTTTCCATCTCTTTAGGAAGAAATGTGGAATGCTTAAAAGCCATAAAATTGTATAGAGGTTTGGAGACAAGGACAGGTTAGAAGAGAACTGGAACAATTTAAAGTATATGAGCCACCTTGTGACTTTCAAAACATAACATTGTTCTTTCTCAAAAAATGATTTCTCTTCACTCTCAAAGAAATACTATTCATGGCCCCATGGAAACCCCAGATATCTTATTAGGGTTGGACTCAAAAATGTGGCAGAAAGAATATATTTATAAAGTATTTGGCAAATTGTGAATATGTAACTATTAGCTATTGTTAATATAGTAATGATTGCTTATAATCACTGTGAAATTAGACTTTTGGTATGGATGACCAGTCCATCCAAGCTCATTGTAATTGCCTATGTTGAAGAGTATATAATTTAAAGAGAAAATCACTGCAATCTTCTCCACTCAATATTGAGACCTTAGCCATTGGATATTTTGCCTGCCTTCTAATAACATACGTGTATATACACACATACATGTGCGTGTATATATATACATATATGTATATTATATATATATATTTGATTACATGAATCAGAATATATGTATACTCATATAAAATATGTTTGTATAATATTTATTCTCACACAAATATATATGTATACATATATCTTCCAAAAGATTTATACATCTATCTTATTATCTCTATTTCTCTATATATTATTGTATTATGTTATGTTATACTTGATTATATTATATATGTTTCAAGTTTATCTCTGTATTCTTTGACATTCAGTAAATGCACCGAGTTCATTGAACAGTGAGTGTCCATGCTAATACACACACAGAAATGGAAAGAGAAAGGGGAGAGACAGAGAAGAGAGAGAGAGAGAGAGAGAGAGAGAGAGAGAGAGAGAGAGAGAGAGAGAGAGAGAGAGAGAGAGAGAGAGAGATAGGGGGAGAGAGAGAGAGAGAGAGAGAGAGAGAGAGAGAGAGAGAGAGAGAGAGAGAGAGAGAAGATGGAGAGGAATCTTAAGATCACAAAATGTGGGCTAGGATAGTTTGGATAGTTTGATAGGAGATCAAATACCTTCTAATTTAATGTGTTGAGAAAGAATCCCTTCTATGGAAACTCATACTTTTGATGGAATTTTCTTTTACATGTCAAACTGAATATTTTCTCTCTACTGTTGATTAGGTAGAAAATGCAAGGTCCAGGTGTTCAGATCTGCATTGATGCTAAATAAATAAATAAAATTAAATTTAAAAAGCAAATTGCTGAGCTATTGCTGTTATTGTTGTCTAATCACCGGTTTTCTCCAGTAAATGACAAGCCAGATTTTCCCCTAAGTGGTGGCAGCAAAAAGAGGCCTTTATTTCTTTGCAATTGCATGAAGTCAATTGTTCTTCTGTCCTTACAATAGGAGGAACCACTCAATACTCTACTTTGGATGTGGAAAAGTTCACATTCATTGCAAAAGTGTTTCCAATTTTTTGCTTGGTTTTATTAAAACAAAGCTTTGTGAATTACCGAATCTCAAAATTTCAAGATGTCAGGTGAGGAAAGGATGTCATAACATTCTTATTTTCTGCTCTGTGTCCTAACAAAAGTTGTCACCCATGTCTGAACTGCATACCTTCCTCAGTTCTATCTCTTAGAATTCTTTGCTTCTTCAAGGCTCAACAGCACAGTCTCTCCTCTAATTCTCATGCATTTAATTATTTGTTTAAAGGTTGTATCCACAAAATGGAAAGCAACTTTCTTGAGACCAAGGACTATTTCATTTAATCTTTGTATCTGTAGCCCCAGAGACTTGTATAATGTTTTAATAAGAACTTTTTAAAAATCACTGTAGAATTTTATTTAGCCCAACTTATATATAAGAATTTTTGCTACATGATTTCCTTCTCTCCCAAGTTACCATTTAATTTCCTCTGCATGACCTTCAGAAGTTGATAACAATACTTTTCAACACAGGCTATTATACTTTTGAATAGTTGTAATTATTAGAAAGATTTCTTTACATCCTCCTTAAATCTGCCTCTCTGTAATTTCTATCCGTTTTTCTTACTTTTTCCTTCTTAATCAAAGCCAAGCAAATCACATTCTTTTTCAACCTTCTGGTCCTTCAAATACTGAATGATCTCCATTTTTCTTCTCTTCTTGAACTAAAATATTTCCTTTCCCTAACCCTCATAATGAGTGTTCTTCCATCATTTTACTATTTTCATAGGCATCTCAGAAATGACTTCTTTTTGATTTTGTATTAAAGGCAACACTTTTGCAGAAATCCAAGGCCTGTCTTAATTTTTTTTTTACATTTTTGTTTCTTGGATATCAATGGGGATGGGAGGACAAAGCAATACTTCATTATACTCAAGGTACTGTTAGGAAAGTGATTTTGTGTGAGACTATGCTCATTTTTATAAAAAAAGACATATAAAGATACCAATTTTCTAATTTGTGCTTCCAAATCACTAATGACAATGCCTCTTCCACTGACTCATTTTTCTGTATTGTAACAATATATAGGTTTTATATAATACTGAGTGCTAAAATGGTGTTAGATAAAAAGGAAAAGGTACATTTTTCTATGTAGGAAAATCACGTTTCATCCATTAGTAATAAGGAATAATCCTGCAGGCCACTTCCTTCTAGAAGACTTCCTTGATCATTCTTTGACAAAAATCACCACATTCTTCCCCACACCTATTTCAGACTTAAATGACAATTTGTTTCATCAGTTTATTTATTTATCATTACTTATTATGTATTTGAATCATCGTGTAATATATTAACCCACATGTTCACTATATACCACCAGAAGATAACATAGTAAATTTATGTCTTGGAAATTTCTCAAAGACAATCTCATTAAATGAATGGATAAAGATCACATAGGTCTTGACTATCAGGACAAAATTTGAACTCAAATTTTCTGACTTCCTGATCATCACTCTTCCCTTTGCAATGGAAATTCCATGGAGTTAGTGTAGAGGGCTGGAACTCTAAAAAGGTATACTTAAGATTCAGTATAATTATTGACATAATAATTCTCTAGCTATTGATGTATTCACTCTAGTCAAGTACATATACTTAAGGTAATATGGTGATGTGTGATGGCTCTCCTGATAAGTTGGTGCATGCTCAAGTGTGGTTGGGCATACTCTATGTGAGGTAGATTGTACTGGAGTATTTAAAGGAATCACAAAGGACTTTCACTCTCTCAGCTGTGGCGATCTCAGTCACAGAGAAGACTTCAGGCTCCAGACTCCAGAGTACATATTCCATCTTTGACCATCTATATGGCCTTCCTGCCTCCTGCACTTCACTCCCCCACTAAGCCCAAGGCCTCAGGCTGATCCTGAGGTCCACCAGAGAGCTAGCCCTGACATTACAAGTTTGGGTCTCTTTTCACTGCATTTATATATCTCCTAAAGTTAGCACCTAACATAGGTCTCTGTAGACTTTAGCATTGTTAAGAGTAAATGATTTACCAAAAGAAAAAATGTTTATTATTAAAATTTTAAAGGAGAATGAAGTTTTGGACTTTATGCATGGAAAAATATTACATTGTGATAATATTGTTCTATGGACTTTTGGTGAGCAATTTAAAAAAGGAATATTTCATATAGGAAATAAAGAATAATAAATCAAAATAAAACTTCACACATATGTACATGTGCATGAGCGCACGTGCACACACACACACACACATATACACACATACACACATCCCTTTACCAAAACCAAAAACAAAACAGAGCGAAAATTGGGATTCTTTTGTATAAAGATTTCACTACAACTCAAAATGTTTCCATATATGATATTGTGAAATAAAAGCTTTATAATAATTTAGTTTCCTCATCTGTAACATTTGGAGCTTGGATATAGAGATGGTCTCAAAGGTATGGTGTAGCTCCAACATTCTATGATTTATAAATGGCAACATGAAACAAAGGAATATACACTGAGTGGACTCTGTAGTCAAAGGATTTGGATCTGAGTCATAACTCTGATAACCTCTGACTTTGCTGAGTTATAACTTTGTCCTTATATGACTTTAAGAAGTCACTTAACCTCAGTTTCTTCATCTATAATATAAAGGAATGAATAAGAGAGATCTATGGCATGGATCAAATCCAGTCTATGCCTATTTTTGTACTCTCTAGGAACTAAGATTTTTTTACATTATGCAATAAAGTTCTATTTGAAAATTATATTTAATCAATAAAAAATATTGTGTGCCTATTATGTGCCAATCACTGTTATGAATACTGAGATATAAGAAAGACAAAAAGTGAGCTCTGGTCTCCAAGGCATTCACAATTTAATGGTAGGAAAAAAACTCAGATAAAGAAACTGAAAAAGGAGGACATGCAGCTTCATGGTGAAGTTTAGAGGTATACAGGGAAATTATAAAATTAAAATCCTTGGCATCCTCCTTAAATGGAGGATAGTAGAAACTGTCTTATGTCTTTTTACCCTTTCCAATCAGAGTAGTGGAGGGGCTGGGAGACCTGACAAGCTGTGAGAGTGTGAGTTTCGTGATTGATGTGATCGGACAGGATGGTGAAGTTCTTGAGAGCATGTAAAAATTATACTTAGCTCCCAGGTGGGCTGTACATAAAAATAAATAAATAAATAAAAATAGGCCCATATTTGGCCCTCTGAATATATTTTGCAATTCCTGGAATGTTGTTTGTCTTTCAATTTTTAAGAGGACCAATGATATCATTGTTGTCTTAACTTGTGCATGAAATGGATTTGAGCGAGGCAGTTACACAGCCTTACGAATCTCACTCTGTCTTACAGTCATCAAAGTCCAGTGTCAGGAAAAACACTCAAGATGAGGGGAGATGGGTTGCAATGTATTACCTTGACTTCTTTGATGTCTATGTTTTAAGTTTTCCACAACTTTCTTAAACATCATTGAAATGAATTGTTCTCATCTATCTAGATTGCCAGGGAAAAGTCTTTGCTTGCTTGGAGTAAACAAACCCCTGTCTCACCAAAGGCTTTGAGGCCTATCAATTACACCCAATCATCAACCCTTTGGGGGTGAATAGTTCTGAAGTCTTTTCTGAGTATTTATTTGTGATCCCATGATACTTCGGCTTTTCTCATTTCTAGCAAAGGCAAAACTCTTTTTTGAGATAAAGACATCTTTGAGCAATCTTGAGCTTCTCACTTAATCCATCATTGAAATTCTATTTTTCTAATAAACTATCTTTAATTCACTCTGTCTTCTCCATCTTCATCACCACTTCATAGTCACATGTCTACATCAAATTAACATTGGATTCCTGAAGGAAGGGAAAAATAACTGGATAAAAACAAAAGCCTATTAATTACACCTTTAAAAATGAAGATGTTAAATAATCCAATAAATGAAAAAGTGGCAGAATGAAAAAGAAGATAAAACTAAACATTTTTTATTCAATCCATAAATGTCTATAAAGTTAAGGCACACCATGAATCAACATGAGAGACTAGAACAAATTTACTATGTGAGTTGTCATGGGAATTCCTGATGAAATGACCTGAGGGGGCTATCCTGTAGAGGATATTCTATAGAGACAAGTGCTTGAGAACTTTAATTTTGGTATTAGGTACCACTCTTTAGTCCCTTGATGGATAATGTTGAGTTGTTGTTCAGTATTTTAGTCTTACCCTACTCTTTGTGATATCCAAGCCTTTCTATCTTTCACTATCTCCTAAATCTGTGCAGCTTCATGTTCATTCTTTCCATGACACCATCTACTCATCTTATTTTCTTCTGCCCCCTTTTTGCCTCCAATCTTTCCCAAAATCGGGAGTTTTTCCATTGAGTCCCATTTTTCATTATGTGGTCAAACTATTTAAGCTTCATTTCAGGATAGGATGTTTCAGTAAATAGCCTGAAATAATTTGTGTTGACTGATTTTATCTTCTTGCTATCCAAGGCACTCTTAAAAGTCTTCTCTAGCACCATAATTCAAAGATATTGATTATGAAACTCTCAGCTTTTCTTATATTTCAACTCTCATAGGCATATATTGCTTTTTGGAAAAGTCATACCTTTGACTAAATGAACATTTGTCGGTAAAGAAATATCTTTGTTATTGCACTGTCCAAATTTATTAATTTTTTTCTTCTGAGAAACATTTTCATGGCTACAGTTGCCTTCTGCAATGATTTTTAAGTCCAAGAATATAAACTCTGACAATGTTCCCATTTCTTCTCTATTATTAGTAAGCGATGGTACCACTTGCCAATATCTTACATTTATTTCATATATATATATATATGTTTTTCCTAAGTACTTTAATTCTAGATTTTGATTTATTTATTTAGCTTGGCCTTTTCCATTATATACTCAGCATAAGATTTAAATAAAGTGGCAATATGCAACAATGTCATATTTCTTTTCCAATTATAATCTAATCAGCTTATTCTATATTCAGTTCTAACTGTTACTTCTTGGGTGCATATATAGACTTCTTAGAATACAAGTAAATAATTTGGTATTCCCATATTTTTGAATATTTGTCATATTATATTGTGATCCATAGAATCAAGGGATTTAGTGTAGTAAATGAAGCAGAAGATTTTTTATCCCCTGTAATTCACTATCTTTCTCTACATTCCACCAAATATTAATAATTTGTTCTCTAGTTCCTCTGCCTCTTCAACAAATAGCTTGCCCTTTTGGTAATTCTCAGTTCCCAAAGTTCTGAAGCCCAGCTTGTAGAAGCTCTTACTAGCATGAGAAATTAAAATAACTGTTTGATAATTTGAACATTCCTTGGAATCATCCTTCTTTTCCAATCCAATTACCATTTGTGAGTTTTTTTTTTTTTAATTTGTTGGCATTTTTGTTGAGTATGGTACTTTAATGACAACCTTTTTTTAGGATTTTAAATAACTCAGTGACATGGATGTAGGAAGATAAACCCTTCAGGCAGGAAGCTATCTAAAGCTGGTAATGAAGAGTAAAAGTTGCTCCAGTAATAATAAAATAGGTGGGCCAAAGCTGAAAGGAAACTTAACTGCAGCTGTTAACTGCCTGATGATGAAAGGAAAGTCCAATGCCATAGAGACCAATATTGCATAGGAACTTGGAATGTAAGATCAATGAACTAAATTAAATTGGTTTTGGTCAAATATGAGAAGGAAATGATAAATTCTGGCATCTTGAATGTCAGTAAGCTTAAATGAATGGGGATGGGTGAATTTAATTAGGGTGGTTCCTACATATACTATCATGAACAACAATCTCTTAGAAGAAATGGAATAGCTCTCATAGTAAATAAAATGTTAAGAAAAGCAGAAATCTCAAAGTTTACAATGAGAATATCAAAGAATATAAAGAGGTATTCTTAAATGATCAATACAACAAAAAAGGAAGAAAATGAAAGAATAGGAAAGAGATATCTTTTCAAGAAAATTAGAGCTATAAAGAAAGCAAAAATGGAGAGGACAAAAGACAAAAGTGGTAGGAGCTTAGAAGCTGAAGAGATTAAGAAGAAGTGCCAAGAATATACCCAAAAAATCACATAAGAAAGATCTTAACACTACCAATAAACATAATGGTATAATTACTGATCTAGAGTGCTGCATCCTGGAAAATGTAGTTAAGTAAGCCCTAGGCATTGTTAACAATAATAATAAGGAGGTTATGGAATTCCAGCTGAGCTATTCAGATAACTTGATGATGTTGGGAGGGAATGCCAAAAACATTAGTTACTGAAATATGAGAAGCCATTTATCTTTTTTTTTTTTTTTTTTTTTTTTTTGGTTTGTTATGTTTTGTTTTTCTCTTAGAAGTATATTTCTTGAGACTTAGACAATCTGTTCTGTAGGCTTCCATCAAAGAGTAGAGGGAAACAAATTTCCTTCCCAAGTAGTCAGTAGCATTGATTACCACAATCACAAAGCCAAGATCACATACTCCAGCTAAAACAATCCTGAGACTAGATATCATCTAATTGCCTTTTGGCATTGTTTTCCTTAGCTCATCCTTATTAGTAACCCAGTGAATTTGAGTGAACAGTAGCTCCTAGAATCTGTACTAGTTGTCTAGCAAGAGATAACTTTTTTCAGCCTCTTCTCAGAGAAGAATATGACACTACCAGGTGTGTGCTATAAATTAAAGGACTAAAAAAGTCCTAGTTAACGCAAGAATTTTATGTTGAAAGGATAGTTATGTGCTTCATGCTTTAATGTTTTTCAATATCAACTTCTAGTGAGTATAGAATAAAAGTATTGGGTTACTAGTTTAAAGTTTTAAATATTCCCAAAACAGCCTTGAAGAAAATAATCAAGGCAATAAATAACATTAGTAAAGTATGTGGATATAAAATGAACCCAAAAACTTAACCACATTTTTTTTATATAGCAATACCAAACCCAATGGGAAGTAATAGAAAGGAAAGACCCACTCAAAACACTATAAAATATGTAAGATATTTGAGAATCCACCTATCTAGGCATATCAAAGTACTGTATATGCACATTTATAAAACATTTCTTAAAATAACATAAAATTATTTAAGTAGCTGTAAGAATATTTGATGCTTGTGACAGAGTTAACTTAATAAAAATTCTGCTAAGTTAATTTATGTGCTGAGAACTATTTCAATTAATCATTACAAGAAATAGTGTATATTAGGAGTAATAAACCTATTATCTATTTGTATGGCTAGATAAATCAAAATAAAATTAAAAAAAAGAAAAACATAATTACATGAAATAGATTTTTTAATGAACAAAATTATTGCAACAGGGATAAGAAAAAATAAATTGCAAAAAATCTATGTTAATAAATCTGATAATTATGTGATATTTCCAGATATGTAGAGAAGAAATATATAAAGGATATAAACTAACATTTTCCTTAAATTCTTTTGAACTATTAACAACTACTTGTAACATTGTTACTAATCACTAAGGATACAAGAATTAACAATAAAAACTCTGCTATGGATTCATTTAATAATTAAAAATAATTTTTAAAAAGACAATAGGCAGTATTGGGAGGATTGTAAAAAGAACATCAATATTCTCTTTATTGAGTTGTAAATTGACCCAACCTCTTGGAGAAACCATTGGATGATACACTAAAAAGTTTAATAGAATGCTAATATTCCTTGACCTAGGGAACTCACTGCTATCATTATGCAGAGATCCATAGGCAGTTTGTTGCCTATGGATCTATGCATTATAATGCCTGATTATTACATTTATTTATGTTGTAATTTCCTACTGATTATTTCTCTTGAACATTTGATTTTTCTTTTTGTTAAACATAATAAAACTCTGGCTCCAATAACAGGTTTTTTTTGTTTGTTTGTTTGTTTGGTTTTGTTTTGTTTTGTTTTGTTTTGTTTTTGATGTAGTCCATAGTTACTTTGTTGTAAAATTTTAATATTTTTTTTAATTTTAAAAATTTCTTTAGTTGTTCTTGTTTTAGCTTTACTAATTTGTCAATTCTCTAACTTTTAAATGCATGTTCTATTCACTAATTCTTAATTTTCTTTTTTGTTATTAAATAGTTCAGAGAAATACATTTGTTTAAGAACTACTTTAGGTGTGTCCCATAAGTTTTATATATTGTAATACTTTGTAGTTTCTCTTTTAAAAGTTTCCCCTAAGATTTCCTAAGTAGCTAGATCATCTTTTTTATGTTAATGCTTTTTAACCCCCATTTTTTCATATATCTTTTACTGATAATTATTTTGTACAGGGTGACCTATCAAAAATCTAAGTTCTTTTAAATTTCTTATGTGTTATATGACCATCATTTTTAATAAAAACATCAGAAGTGAATAAATTTACTCCTTACATCCATCATGTTTATCATTATTTTAACCTCATCAAATTGTAGTAGTTAAAGGTACTAATCTCCTGTTAATGCTTACTAAATACCAAAATCATTCATTGCAACCTGGGCTCATACCAGGTTCATACAACTCTTTAAGAAACAGTGAAAATGATGACTTTGTGCAACTCTGCCTGACTTTGATTTCATTGGTCTGCCTCAAAAAACAAACAAAGAAAAAAAAACAAAAACAAAAACAAAGGACAAGCAACAAAATTATATATATATATATATATATATATATATATATATATATATATATATATATATATATAGGCATTTCATTTTACTTTTTTCTTTTATTACTTAAATATCAAGTGAACTATTGATATTTTTTCATTGTATATGATATCTGTAAACATAATATAGTTTCCCATTTTAGTCATATTGATATTTCTTTTGAAAACATTAGCAATTTCTCCTTTTCTTGAGCTCACAGTATACATCATTCTTTCTTTTTTATTTATTTATTTTATTTTATTTTTTTTTTGCTGAGGCATTTGGGATTAAGTGACTTGCCCAGTGTCACACAGCTAGCAAGTATTAAGTGTGAGACCACATTTGAACTCAAGTCCTCCTGACTCTTCAGGACTGGTGCTCTATACACTGCCACCTAGATGTCCCATTCTTTCTTTATAAACTATGTGCCTCACTGTTTTTAATAACTTCCTTATAAATACATAGAAACATTTTACTTTACTGTCCTCCTGTGAAGATGAACTCTGATCTTCCCTATTCTCATAGAAAGTTGCTATGGTTGGGTTCTTTCTCCTTTGCCAAATTATTTATTCATTTATTTTTTAATAACAACTATTAGTGTAAGCACCTCTAATCTTTAATTTGGGGGATGATGTCTCTAGCTTCACTTCAGCTCTCCCCTCTGACCTGGAAACCCAAATCAAAACCTCCAACTGCCTGCAAGTGCTGCCAACCTGCCAACCCCCTGCCCCACTGCTTCAGTACTCATTGGGTGTATTGATTCCTTCTGGCCCAGGGCAGTGTCTCAGTATTATTCCTAAACTTGGCCTTCCTAATCAGCCAAGATTCCCTCAATCTTCCTGGACTCCCCTGCTATTGGGGAGGTAAAAGTTGTTGTGTTTCAGGCCAGGGTTCCAATAAAATCCAGCTAGCCCTAGGATCCCCACTTGCTTTTTCTGTGGAGCTTGCTTGAAAATATTTACACTTACAAAGATTAATCTTCATTCTGGGGTCTTTCTTTGAGTAGTCTTGAGTTATCTGAGGAGGATCCCTATTCTAAATCTTTTTTTTTTTTTTTTTTTTTTTTTTAGCAGTTTATGTTCACTCTGAGAAATTTGTTCTGTTTATGAGAGAAATCAAGAGAGCATTGCTTGTTCTGTATACTTTTTTTGTAAATAAAGATAGGAAAAATTGCATTGTGTATAAGGGAAAGTGTCAGAAACTAATATTAATTAATTACATTATAGCATAGTGAAGAGTTCTGTATTTGGAAAAAGGAAACTTAGGCTAGAATTCTAAGTCAGGCACTTACTACCTGTGTGATTATTATCAAGTTCCTTAACTTTCAGAGCCTTGGGCTTCTTATTTATAAAATATAGATGATAATTCTTTCGTGGTCTCTATAACAAAATTATTACAGGGAAGAGTCTTACAAAATTTAAATTCATGGAAATATGAGTAACTATCATAGGGAGCATACTGCTTATTGATTGAAGTGGACAATTAGAGAGAACAGTGATTCTTTTGAATATTTGTAAGATAAAAGTTTGGGTCTGGACAGCTAAATCTCAATGTGATAAGCTCCTGGATTCTTTCAACCACAGGATGATTTGCTGTTTTGTTTATTTTAAAGATGTGTTTGAGAAACTTTATTGATTGCATTATAACATTGTCAGTCATCGAATTTGATATTATTATAGCATTTCAAAATGCTTTATGTTCATTTTATTACTTGTTACTCAAAGTAAACCTGAGTCAAGTACTAGAGATGTTATTTCATGATAATATAATTTGAATCCCAAAGAGCATCTAAGTGTAAAATCATTGGCCACATTTTCATTGCTTTTGATAGGGTTAGTATGATACTTTAAGGAATAAAGTGTTGTCATGGAAAACCCTTTAATTTAATTGATTTGACTTGAATCACATTACTGGTACAAGAAAATTTAATGGAAAGGAAAGTCAGGGTACTTTCACCAAGCTTTTGCCATAGTTAAAATGGATCTGGAATCCAAAGTTATTTCTCCTCTTTTGCACAACTTTTTGTCCTAATGCGTAAATGCCTAAACTAAAAATGTGTTATTAATGTGAAGGGATCCTTCTAATATTACTCAGAAAGAGAACCAATAGCTGACCCCCAGTTAGTCCCTTAAAAATGATTGAACTTTAGCATGACTTCTTATAAGTGCCTAAATAACATCTTGAATGTGTTTGCCAGCAGAAAATATTTTTATTAGACAGTTCTAAAATATGTCATCTGGTGCTTTTCTTTAACTCAAATCTACTATGTGGATTTCTTCTCTTGGGATGTTAAGATGAGTAAAAGATTTTCAATGAGATGACTGGACAAGGTTAAAAGGTGTGTGTTGGGGAGGACAAAAGAATGAATGGCAAGCTAACAAAGAAAAAAGTCAAATGTTCAGTTTAAACCAATCTGTATATTTTGGATTTTTCATAAAAAATGGGAACACAAATTTGGATCAGAGTAGATTTGCTCTACTCTGGAGGAGTAGGAGGAGGAGAAGAGAATTAGCACTACTTCTCACCTAGCCCAGATGAGGTCATCTTTTCTGGGATCTTTACAACTTTTAATGTTATCTCCATGCCTATATAGATACCCTTACATTTGTCCTCCTGCCCTTGATACAACCATTATCCATTTTTCAGTCAATTAAAGTATTTAATGTAAGACAGCAAATTTAATCTCTTAAATTTTAGTGAGATGATGGAATGATATCTAAAAGTGGAAAATGGTTCTGGATGGGTACAGATTATTATTAAAAGCTTAATTTAAAAAGGAGTGGAGATAAGGATGATGTCTTACTATAATTCAAGAAGATACTCATAGGGAGAAATCTGGGAATCAGAATAGGGAAGCAAAATAATTGATAAAGATAACTAGAGGGGGAAAATTTTTGACATAAGATCATACTTTAGGTTGCTGTTATCAAAAGCAGATATTGCTTTCAGAACAATAAAACAATAGTCTGGTACAAAAGCCAGATATAGTAGTGGTATTGTAGTAAACCTTCAATGATGCAGAGATCTATTAGAGCTCTTTCTGCAAAAGTTATAAATTAATTAATAATTTGTTGGCTTGACCAACTATATACATACATATATATATATATATATATATATATATATATATATATATATATATATATATATATATATACACACACACACACATATATATACATACGTATATATTCATATCCTACAGGGATATTTATGCCTCTATATAGCTAAAAATATAAATAGCTATAGATATCTATATTCCCCATCATTATCTGTCTTTCTATTAGATCTATATCTGGTTCTCACTTAACCAGATCCAATATTTTTTGCTTGGGCAGAAATTTTGAAAAAATGTGATTATTCTTGATTACAGTTTGTCATAAAGGAAAGGAACAGCCAAAATTTAATATGAAGCTGAGATTTTCAGAAAACAAATTTTTCATGGATGAAAATGTTACTGAGGAAGTCAGTATAGAAGAGCTTGGAAACTAAGGGATGAATATTTAAGAAAAGAAAAGGGAATTCACCACAAAGGATTTAAAAATGTGAAAGCAATGTAAAGATACAAATGGGATACATTGCATAATCACTTAGTAAAGCAACATATATACATCTACAAACACATCCACATATGTATACATATGAACATGAATTTAAATAAATATAAGTACTGTATATTATATACAAAATACACATGGATAATACTCAATGAATACAAATACACATATATTGCACTAGGGACATATTTATGTACATATGTATGCACATAAATATGCATATGCTTGAGCATCATACTATTTATACATATAACATACATATGTATATATGCATATGTGTATATGTAATATATATGTGTGTATATATATATATGTATGTATGTGTATATATATATATATAAACACAGAGAATGAAAGGACAAATAGCTGTTGACTTCCAAAGGAACATGTCATGAAACTGATAAAATAATGTTAAGAATGTCAAACCTCATAGGTAGAGCAAAGATAGCTGAGTAAAAACAGAGATTCTCTGAGCGTTCCCTGAAAACCTTTCAAATACTTTTAAAATAATGACTATAAACATATTTTATGTTTAAGTATAAGCAGAACCTACAAAAAGAACCAACAAAAAGTTGAATAACTGATCAGAAGATAACTAGGAGGTCTCTTTGCTATTACTGAAACAGGGTTCTGATGTTTTTCTATACTTGGATCTAAGTCACAGTTCTGGATGGCAGTCCTAGAGTGAGAATGATCACTAGAATACCAGAGCTTGCAACCATAGTGGAGCCAAGATATAAAAAATGACTTGCAGTAGCTCATGCACTTGAGCACAGCAGTAGAGTAGTAAACACATCTCTCCTAAAATCATATCACTTTAGAAGAACTAAAAACTTAAAAGTACCTAGAAGATTCTTTGAAAACAGCTCCCCAAACCCTCAAAGCTTAGGACAACGCACTCTCTATTCTGGAAGCAGAATCCTACTTTTAAAAAGAGTTAAAAGCCAAACAGAAATAAAGTCACATCAAAACAATTGAAAAAAATATCAGTTACTTATGGGTAGATCGAGCCAACATATTAAAAATGAGAATTCTACCTGGATTAATCTACTTATTCAGTGCCATAACAATCAAACTGACAAATATTATTTTATAGAGCTAGAAAAAAATAGCAAAATTAATCTGAAAAAACAAAAGGTCAAGAACATCAAGGAACTTAATAAAAAAAAAAAAAAGGCAAAGGAATATATTAAAGGAAATTTCACCATATCAGACTTAAACTGTATTAGAAAATGGGAGTCATCAAAACCATTTGATACTGCTAAGATATAGAGTGGTGGAGCAGTGGGATAGGTTAAATACATAAAATACAATTGTCAATGAGTATAGTAACCTACTGTTTGATAACCCCAAAAACTCAAGCTTCTGGGATTAAAAATCACTATTTGAGAAAAATTGTTAGAAAAAAATGAAAAATAGTATAATAGAAATGAGGCATAACACCTTACAGATTATAGCAAAATAAGATAGAAATAAATACATGATTTATAAATAAAGGGTGAAATAGGAGAATAAGAAATAGTCAACCTGTGAAATCTTTGGAGAAAGGAGGAGTTTATGGCCAAATAAGAAATAGGGAACATTATGAAATACAAAATGGATAATTTTGATTACATTGAATTAAAAGATCTTGCACAAACAAAACCAACACATCCAAGATTAGAAGGGAAGCAGAAAGCAGAGAAGCAATTTTTACAACCAGTGTTTCTGATAAAGGTCTCATTTCTAAATTACATAAAGAATGGTCTCAAATTTATATGAATACAAGCCATTCCCCAATTGATAAATGGTCAAAGGACATGAAAAGAAATATTTTAGAAGAAAAAAAAATAAATTCATTGATAGGAAAAATACTCTAAATCATTATTGATTAGATAAATGCAAATTAAAAACAAGTCTGAGGTACCATCTCATATCTGCAAGATTGGCTTAGATGGCAGGAAAAGATAAAGATAAATGCTAGAGATGTGGAAAAATTGGAACATTAATGTACTGTTTGATGGAGTTATGAATTGATCAAACCATTCTGGAAAGCAATTTGCAACTATACTCAAAGGGCTATAATTTGCCCTTAGACTCAGCAGTGCCACTATTGGGTATGTATCCCAAAAAGATCATAAACTAGGGGAAATGACCATGTGCAAGAATGTTTTTAGTACCTCTTATTTTGATGGTAAGGAATTGGAAATCAGGTGGATGCCATAAACGGGGTAACAGATGAATAATTTATGTTATATGATTGTAATGGAATACTATAGCTCTATAAGAAATAATGAATAGGCTGATTTCAGAAAAGCCCAGAAAGACTCATATGAACTGATGCTGAGTGAAGTAAACAGAACCAAAAAAAAAAAAAAAAAAAATTGTACACAGTAACAAGAAGATTGTGTGAAGATCAACTATGAGAGAGACTTTGTTCTTCATAGCAATACAGTGATACAAGGTAATTTCAATAGAATTGGGATGGAAAATGCCACCCACATCCAGAGAAAGAACTATGGACATAGTATAAATTGAAACACTATATTAATCTTTTGTTCTTTTGATTTTGATGATCATGTTTTCCCCCATTGTCTTGGCTTTTCCCCAACATGACTCATATGAAAAATGTTTAAAATTATTGTATATGTATAATTTATATCATATTGCATGATGTTTTGGGGAGGAGTAAAGGAAGGACCCAGGGGGAAAAGCAATCAAAGAAATAGGCTTGATATAAAGATGAGCTTACAAATTAATAAAGATAATCAAAAATGAAAAGAAATGCTTTGGGAGCTAAAGTTTTTTCTTCTTTTTAGGAGAAAAACTTAAAAAAATTGGTAAGATTCTTCACATTAATTTAACATACACATTATTATTTAATGATTGAAACATGGGAAATTGTCCCCAAATATCATGGCTAATTTGTTTCTGTGTTAAGTCACAGAAGTTAAAATATTTCTATTCCTTTCAATCCTCATGATTATGTATCATGAATTATTTTTATAATAAGAGGATAGGGGTGCACTGTGAATAGATAATGGACAACAAAAATATAACATGAAAAGGAATTTGACTAGATATTGGTAGACAGAGAATTACTAGGCACTAATTTGGCAGTAAATTTCTGAATCACTTGTCTATTTCCTTGGATGAAATTAATTACAACATAGTTATACAAAGATAGAGTGTAAATAAAATTTTCTGGTATGAACTAATAAACCAGTTTTTTAATGCTGGAAATTTAAATATGGCTTCAGAAAAACATATTGATGCTCTGTCATATTTTCCTATAGTAGTTTAATCATTGTAAAGTATTGCCACAATAGAGAGGAACAAAGAGAAACAATCTACTTTACTTCAGTGAATGTTTAATCACATTAACAAGCAGAGATATGGAAAACCAGTCAAGACTAGGTTAGATTTTAAAACTTTATTTTTAAAATAGATATACAAAAATTAATGGATTGGTATTAAAGATATCCACAAACTGTCTCAAGTTTGATTAGAAAGAGAGAGGACTGAACTGAATTTGAGATTTGTGCAGCCCTTCTCATGACCCCAAGCTCTGCACATATACATACATACATACATGCACATCGTCTAAAAATCAATATCCTAATATTTTCCAAGTCATATTACATATCTGTGAATCATAAAACTTTAAATCATCAAAAACTCAGTTATCTGTAATTTCATAGATAAAAACTTTCTCCATAATGATAAAGATTGCAACCCATGGATGCCTGTCCATCCTAACCAAGTAAGTATTGTCAATGTCCTTCTGTAAGATCATCACTGTTTCCCCTCTCAAAATGGATTCACACCCTATTTTTCCTAAATATCCCATCTATCAATGGTGCATGTATAGTACTTATTAATTTTCTCCCTCTCTCTACACAACTGATTCCTCCTTTTCAATTATACATATACCTGATGATTGTTTTTGTTGAATATTTGTTGAAATTCCTTTTTGTTATATAAATACCACAAGGTTTTCTTTATATTTTCTATGTTTTGTATTTTGTATTCCTTATCCTTCTCCCAAGAGCCATTCTTAATGATGATATTTTAGGAGGAAGGAAAGAATTTTGTTTTGGGGAAAAAAATTAGTCGAATACCTCAATATGAAAATCTATACCATATTATATATAATGTATGGACTTCCATTGGTGAAAGGAACAGGAGAGGGTGTTTTTTTGTTTGTTTGTTTTTGGGTTTTTTGGGTTTTTTTCCCATATCTCCTCTGGGGGCAAGCTTAGTTTTCATAATTACACAACATTTTGGTCTTAAATAATCATTAGTAAATCAATTAATTAAATTTTTAATTTAAAATTATTATCTTTTTTTAATATAAAAAAGCCATATTTTAAAAAAAATTTCTGAGAAGTTTGGAGCCATTTAAGGAATGTTTTAAAAGTAAGCAAAAAAAAAAAAAGTGTATTATGTTTAATTTTAATTAATTCTAAGCCTAATTCATTTCCTCATGTCCATTTGTATTGCATATTATGCATATAGATATATAAATAGATAGATACATAGATAGATACATTGATAGAGATGGAAAAGCTTTATTAAAGTCATCCATCTGATTTTGTCAAATAAGAATTCTTTACTCATTTGAGTTTTTCTATGATAAAAGACCTAGAAAGTAAGGATCAACAAGTTAATCCTTTTTCTCCTCAGAAAAGACTTTTTTTATACCAAAGTCCTTTCTGGGAGAACAAAGGACTAATGTCAGCCAGAAAGCTGAAGCTAACCAATGATACTATCTACAATACCTTCTCTGACAAGTAGATATACCACAAATGCTTAGCCCAGCAATTACTAGTGCTAGAAAACTGGCTGGCCTGGAGAATTCCATTATTTCCAACAATTGTGCATATAACTCTCTAGGTTGCCTACTTATGTATAGTCAAAAACAAATGAGATTTCTACAGATGGTTTGATGAAGCCTCTGTCCAGTTCAAACCAGTGATACTGGAGATTTTTTATTCAGCTTGTCACTTCACAGTGAATTGGTCAATGCATAACCTTACTTCTAGAACAATATACTCCCTTATTTAATCTTTACTGACTTTAATACAAATTATTTTTACTAACATTTTTATTTTCATGTTTTGGTGTGCCATGTCCCAAGCCCAGATTCTCCACAGATGACTGTTTTGAATAAGGTTATCTCTGTTACTTTATATTTCAAGAAATATGTAACTTGATGTATATATTTTAGACATATTGTTATATGTATGTGTGTGTGTATATATATATATATATATATATATATATATATATATATATATATATATATATATATATATATATATACACAAATCTTCTCTCTCTGTATCTGGCCTAACACAGCAGCCTCTCTCTATGATTTTTTTAAGTTCCATTTCTATATTTCCTTAATGTCTAATTTTTGTCTATTTGTGTCCTTTTGATTTTTTCATTTATAAAATACCTTTGGATAATCTTGATTACTTGGAATCTCCTAGATTGCTTTAGTGTCTTTGCCCTCCATTGCTTCTTGCCATTTAATAGGTTTACAACTTATAACCCATTTATCTTCTCCTTGGAATTATATAAAATATCTTATAAGCTTTCAGAGATGAAAATTTCCATTCCTTTGAGCAGATCAGCCATAGGTAAGAGTATGATACCCTCTGTGAACAAAGAGAATTAATTGGAAAGGAAAAAGAAAGAAAGGAAAGAAGAAAGAAAGAAACAAAGAAAAAAAGAAAAGGAGAAACAGAGACACACAGAAAAGGTGGGAAGAAAGGGGGGAAAAAGGGAATGAGGAAGGGAAAGAGAGAAAGAAAAACACTTTGGTGAAAAGAGAAAGTGTTCCCTCTCTTTCCACCATACCTTTCTATTGAACATGTCATTAGAGAAGGCTAGACCAGGAGGAGACATCATATTTAGATAATAATGATAGTTATCTTGGAAAGACTTTTTATTTAACTTATATTTTTCCCTCTTTTCTCTTAATGGTGTCTCTATTGTTATTTTTTAATTTCATTTTTTAACTCCATGAGCATCTTATCTATTTTTTCACTTAGTAGTCTCTAGGGTTTTTCATTTTAATTATTTTTTCTTTAGTAGTTGTATTTATTTAGTTTATTTTTTCAATGTTTTTTCAAGCTGGCGTCTTTTTGCCAAAATATTTCAAATGCTTTCCTTTTACTGAATGTCCAAATGTTTTTATTGATGATTAGATTCAGGCATGTAGGTTATGCTATTATGTATTCCATCCTAAACTAATTTTCTTCTTTACATTCCTTTGTTTCATTTGAATTGTTTGTTACATTAAAGCATTATATGTCTTGAGGTTTGAGACAATTTGTATTTGGCAATACAAATATATTTGTTGTTTCCCTCTTTGGAGAGACTCATCACCATTGATTCAAGTTTTGTGTTTTTTTTTTTCTTTAATCTTCCAATTATTTCAACTATATAAATTATACATTTTCCATTTATCTTCTTTGAATTTCTTTCAAAATTAATTTTTTTTTTTTTTTTTTTTTTTTGTAGAACTAATTAGTAGGATTCTTTTATAGTTTCTTGGGAAAGCACATTGTTTTCTGTCTCATTAGGTTTCATTTCAATTTCTTTTGTCTTACAATATTTATTTAAAGATATCTACTCATTTAGATGGCTTGTTGCATATCTTTCCCTTTTATTTGTCTGCTTTCATTCTCAGTTTTGATTGATATTTTTTCCTTCAGACATATTTGATAGTATTAACCTTTTTTTTTTTTTTCCTTTATATTTCCCATTCTCAATTTTTGACTCATTTATCCTTTGGTTATAGGTCCTAATGGGACCTGGAACTCAAAACTGTTTCAACCTTATCTCACAGTGGGGAATGTATACAAGAAAATGAAGAGGGGACCCCACTACTCTGAAGATCCTTGAAGGAGGAAATCTTCAATTCTGCCTTAAGAGACTCTGCCCCAAGTCTTTTTTCTTAAATGAATTTAAGTTTTAACTGCTTGAGGGGGGAATCATGTGGGCTGTGCTCCCTTTAAGAAACTAATCCTTTCAGATGGATTTATTCCTTTCTCATTCCCAGCCCCTCCTACTGATGCATTATCAATTCAAGAAGCTAGGACCTTTGATTCTCAAATCCTGGTAAAAGCACCCCTTGGAATTCCAACCGACACCACTGACAGCTAAATCTCTCATTACAAAAGAGCCAAGCTGGAGCCCTCTCTTTGCAGAGGTTCCTAACATGGCAGCCTTACACCTGGCTGCCAAGGATCTCTGTCCACTGAAATCTTATTTCAGGTGCCCTTTTATCTCTACCTTCACCTTTTACTAACTCGACTTTAACTTTACTTCCAAATCCCAAAATAAATCTTCTTTTATTAATCTAGGTTTTTGGGCCTGTAAATTCCTTTACAGGTGACTCTTCAATGTCACTACACTGCATTTAACTATGTATCCTTGTACTGAACCAAAAGGGGTTACCCCTTTCCTGACTCTTATCAAAAAGACTTGCTTCAACTGGATGTCAGTGCCCTTTCTTTAATGTTTGGTGAATCCCTATCTACAAACTGGTGTTTGATCTAAAATTCTCTTATTTAAACTTCTTTGACTAAACACTGCAACTACTTCTGGACCTCACTTTACTGATCTGGGAAAAAAGGAAGTTGGAACATATGGCCACCATGATCACTTCCAGTTTTAGAGCTATGATCCTGCCCCTCTTCTAGATAAACAAAATTTTTAGAGTACAACAAAAAGACCTGATTTGCTAGAAACAAAGAACAAAGAAAGAAAAATCAAAGAAAAAAATAGTAGAAGGACTTGAAATAAAAGGATATTGTAAGATATGGGAGGAAACAGGCTGCTTGTTTAATACCAACCTAGAAGCTGCTAGGCACCCTCTATAAGTATCTCTGGTTATAAAGCTGCTCAGGAAACTCTGGGGGGTTTTGTTGCAATTTCTCACTGTTTAGAAATAGAGGTTCTATTGAGGAAATATTCTTAGAGCAATGTAGTTGAATGATGATATTTTTATACACCTGTACCCCATGTCTTTCCATCCGGAATACACTGCCATACCAGGCTGCCTGGTCTCAGGAATTTATGAGTGGGGCAGCTGTGAACAGCTTTGTGTCACCTGCATAGGGATATTTTTCTCCCTGAGGGAAGACATTGACACACATGTTCCATGATTTTCTGACAGTCTGTTCTTTCCTCTGTCAAAGCAAGGGAGAGAGCTAGGCTCACTACATGACTTCTGCATGGCATTTTTTTCTCTGAGAAACAAACAAAAGCTCTCCCAAATTATGGTAAATGTACTCTAAATACAAGGGAAATTTGATGCCAGGAGATTTCTGATGATCATGAGTTCATAGAATTATTGACTCTCATATATATTGATATTACAACAGAATTCTTCAAATAAAAAGAAAAATAAGCTCTTTGAAGACAGGAACTAACTCTCTTTTTCTCTTCCTCTCTTTTATTTTCCATTAATTATCACAATGCCTAGGAGAGAAGCCACCTTTAATTGTGCTGATTGAAGTAATTGATCTGGAAGTAATTGAGAGGTGACTTATTTATTTATTTATCTATAATTTAAAAGGAGATCCACTTTATTTAAAAGAAGAGATAACAGAGATGACAACATAACATCTGATTAATTCAGGATTTAATAATAGGACATAATGTCCTAAGTTGTTAAGTACTCAGAGATTCCCTAGTGCAAGACTCTTTTTTAGAAGGAAGGTTAGAAATGGGAAGACTCATCAAGAGTTAGGAAGGAAGGAAAGAAAAGAGGAACTTTTATTAAGTACTTGCAATGTTTTAGGTACTATGGTAGCATTTTATAAATATTATCTCATTTGATTCGATCAATAACCCTAGGTAGGATATATTTATTTCTACTTTGAAGCTGAGGAAATTGAGGCAAATAGGTTCAATGATTTGCTCAGGGTCACACAAATATTTCCTGATGTTAGATTTGAAGTCTTTTTTCAAATCCTTAATTTTATCCAAATCAAAAGGAGTGCATCTTCCCCTTTTTCGACCTGAAGAGCCAAGTTTTTCAATCACAGGGTATGCATCTATAAAATCACTTACATCCTGTCCTTCATTTTTTGCCTTAACCAATGCTTTTTTTAATCTTGTCATAGGCTGCTTAACAGGAGAATCTGTTTGTGTCACTGCCTCTTCCCCTTTTCCTTCTTCCTCCACCGACAAAGGGTTAATTGAGGAAAGAAGAGATGGGAAATGCTCCTGTTGCTCAGCGTACTTAACTCCATTGTTATCTGATTCCTCATTTTCACCTAGTTTAGTTGGCACCTTCCCCCCCCTGCTCTTTCTTCTTTTTCCTTATTCTATAACTTATAGGATTTCCTAAAGCCAGTTGTATTAAATGGTATGTATTAAGTGTATCTTTGGAAATTGAGTTAGGTCCATTTTTGTTGTAGTATTGACAAAGTTTGCTCTCTTACTAATTTCCATTCTTCTAGATTCAATTCTTTTTCCATTAGAGAACCAAGGAGATATGCATTACACAGTTTTCAAAAGTTTAGTTCCAAAATTATAATCAATCCTTGGCTTTTCATAACCTTGACAATGCTCTCTAAACATTTTCCTTAAACAGAAGGCTGTTTTCTAAAAATCTGCCCCATTTCGCTGAAATTCTACTTTAGCTCTTTAGCAAAGTTTCCTTGTTGTATTCACCCTAATTTCTGGGTCAGAGAGACTTTTCCACTGAAATCAGGATCAGAGGGTTTTCCACTGAAATCAGGATCCTGTCTGTCCCACATCCAAATGCTAAAATATAATGTTCTTTTCTCTAAATTGTAATTGTTCTCTGGGAGCAGATTTCTTGTGGAGCTCCTGAGGTAGCCTTGGCTTCAGTTCAGTTTCAATAACCACCTCAAATGCAGCCAGGAGTTAAAGTCCAAATCCTTTATTTTTTCTTTCCAAGTCATGTCTCCTTCCTTAGGCCCTGTTAGCTTTAATAGAGATCTATCTCTTTCCTTGGTTCCGGAGAGCTCTTGTCCAAATGTCTCCAGCCAGCACAAAGTTAGAAGTTGGAATGACTCTTGACTCATACTCCCAGAGAGTGAGCTTGTGGGTTTCTGCCTTGTGAATCTCCCAATAGTCAATCATAGTTGTGAATCTCCCAAAGTCCATGAGCAGGCTTTTCCTTTCCTCCTTATATATGCTCTCTAAAGGTGTGAAATCTAATGTGTGAACCAATGAATGAACTCATTTAAAGGTATGAACTCCTTTAAAGGTGTGAACTAAGTACATTACCTTGTCTCAAGTTCTGGCTCATAACATCTCCTTGTAGGGTCACATCAATCATACTGAACCATGCTAACTTAGATAATTATTGTCTTTATTCATTCCAGTGACTTAGCACCTTATAAGAATCCTTATTCATTTTAAGCACCTTCTCATTTTAAGTATCATATCACCATAGTTGAGACACAGTGAAATTCCCTCAGTCAAACAATCTTTTCCCAATGATATCAAGTTTAGCTTAAATACACCTGTTTGAAGAAATTCTTCTATTCCAAACTTTCGAAAATGATTTTTCAGACTGAAAGCTATTGGTTCAAATAATTCTGAAAAAAAATACATGTGTTCTTTTTGTTAATCCCTCCCATTGTTATGAAACCACTTGGTAGATTTAAGCATTGTATTGACCTTTAATCACTTTTTATTATTTTAGTTGATTCAATAAGTTAAGAGAATTTCTAAAAAAAAAAATATATATATATATATATAAAAATATATAAATATAAATATATATATATATGAAATAATGTTGTCATAAACCACTTTTTAGAAAAATAGAAAACAAGTCGTTTGGGAACATGAATCAACATAATATAAAATTTAACTTCTGGGTATAGATTATTACTAAATATTTAATTTGCAATGTTACCTTTCCATTATTTTATACATTAAATTCTATTATCTGTTACTTATCATTCACAGAGATTTCATTTTAACAACTTCTAAAATTGTACACATCTTGTGTCAATCAAATTTTTAACTGTGTTCATAAATAGAAAAAAAAATGAAATAGCTCTTGGATAATAGAAAAGATGTTGACTCTAAAATAAGAGCACCTGAATTCAAATCCTATCATTGCTATTTAGTACATATTTAATATTATACTTTCTTGGCTTTGATTTCTCCCTTTTTAAAATTAGGAAAAAATTCTACATGATAACTATAATGAAATAAATGAAAGAAAAAAGCATTAGAATAAAACCAAATGCTTTTCCCCACCCCATCTTCCAACCAACCCCAAAGATGAATTAAAAGAGTCCAGGAACTTCCTTACCTTGGAATAGCAAGGTTCTTAGGATACAAAAATTATGTAAATATTTTCAAATTCAGTTGCTATATCAGCTAGGTTTAGTGAGTGATCTCTTAAACAAAGAAAAGGATCATTGAGTTTTGGGGTGGATGTATAAAAAAGGCAACTGATAAAACCTCAAAATTAAAGTGAAATAGCTAATTTTTAAAATAAAATCACACCTGAAAGTATTAGAAATTACCAAAATCTGTTCAAATGAAAAGGCCATAACCATTCATTCATTTAACAAATACATACATACAAAAATACAAATATGTGTTGATGACTACAAAAGATTCTAGGTTAAATATTTAGATAAGACATGATATTTGTACTTATAAGACTTACGTGTTATGGGCCAGAATATTGTATTTGAAACAACGATTCTTACAAGGTACTAACTCAGTGGAATTGATGAGACAATGGTTATCTAGTTTACCATGTTGATTAATAGTTCTGCAGTTCAGTACATGGACTTAGTACTTAATAGAGTTTCACAAGATTCCTACCTATGATAATGTAATTATAATAGGGTATATAACAGCCAGCAGGGACACAGAGACAGATTCATTCCATCATCCACCTTTGTGATGGCTGGAGGCTGAAGCATAAGTCCTTGAGACTGAGAGAGATTCATTCAATTTCATCTCACACAACCCTGGTGGTGGCCTCCTGCACTTCTCCCACTGAGACTAAGCCTTGTCTGAAAGGCTTTCTGGAAAGCTGCCCAATCCTAGGCAAGGAGACATTAAAAATTTGGACTTTAACACCTGGCTATTCTCGTGGTTATTAACCTGCTGAAATGAAGGCTGCTCCCAAAACCTCGAAAAAACAAACAAGAACACTACACTTGTGACCATTTTCTGACACCAAACTTGGAACTTCTACTCATCATCTACTCTGTACTAGTATTAACTTATGCCAATTATGTCATGTGGATGAGACTTCCATGCTTGCTGTTTTGAGGATTAATTAATATCAAGTGTCATACTTTTCTTATTGACAAGAAAAAGGATTCTAAGCTAATAAAATATATTCAGAACTTGTTATTTCACCATATGTACTGTATTTTTAATGGTCCAATGTCAAAGTATCAGAAGGGCACCTATGGCATATTCCAGAGATTTATATTTGGCTAAACACTATTATTTTTGTTAATAACTTTGATATTGGGGCAGCTATATGGCAAAGTAGCAGAGCACCAGCCCTCAAGTCAGGAGGACCTGAGTTCAAATCTGGCCTCAGACACTTCACATTTCCTATCTGTGTGACCCTGGGCAAGTCACTTGACCCCAATTGCCTTAGCAAAAATTAAAAAAAAAACAACAACAACAACAAAAAAAAAACTTTGATGTCAACGTATTTTGTATGCTAATCCAATATAAAGCAGATGACAAATTGAGAAAAATAGCTAGCTATAATACATGACAATCAAGTTAAGATCCAAAAATTTCTTGACAGGCTAGAACTTTGAGTTAATTCTAAAAAGATGAATGCAATAAATGTAATATATTCAATTATATTTGTAATGTAATTTTAATGTTTTATAGTTGGGTGCAAAAAAACAACTTCACAAATACAAGATGAATCAGGCTTGGTTATACAACAGTTCTGAATTTTGGAGATTAAAAAGTTAATATGTCAGCAGTGTGATGAGCACTGTGATTAACTAAAAGCAAAATAAAACAAAAACTATTGCAGACTTGGACTATATCAGAGGACCAAAACTTCTAGCAAAAAGAAAGTGACCTTGCCTAAAATGTTGTGCTCAGATTTGGAGCCCCATGGGTTAAAATGTACTTTGATAAACAAGATGGTATTCTGAGAAGACAATCACTTATGAGATGACTTGAGCCCATGTTATATGAGGTTTGGGTAAAGGGAATTGACTTGTTTGCTGTGAAAATGGGAAGACTCAAGAGTATAAAAGAGTAGTCTAAGTATCTGAAGGCTTTCATGTGGAAAAAAATGGATTAGACATTTTTTTTTTCTTTTCGGATTACAGAGAGCAAAACCAATAATAGGTAGAAGTTTCAAAGAAGCCTATTTTGGTTTGTTGTAGAGAAAACAACAACAATAACAAAAAAAATACTGTAACAAAAATCTTCCTAATAATTAAATCCACTTAGAAATTAATGAGCTACCTAAAAAGATGATAGATTTGCTCTCCTTTGATGTCTTTAGGCTTAGTCTTAGGCTTATTTGATAGTTATGTTGTAGTGGAGATTTGATTTATATTTGTATTTTGCTATGCATCCCCTAAATTTTTTGTCAGATTCTTGAACCCTCAAGGTAGCTCAAATTGCAATAGATAGAGTACCAGTCCTTGAGTAAGGGGGACCTGAATTCAAATTGGCTTCATCCATTTAGCAGTTATTATGTGATTGTGGGCAATTCACTTAATTTGATTGCCTCACCAAACAAACAAAAAAAAAAACAAACAACAAAACCAGATTCTTGAGCCCTGTTAGTATAGAAGACATAAAAAACAGAATATTCAAAGAAAAAAAAAAGAAAGAAAAAGAAAGTCTTACCATTGGGAGTAGGTTGGAATTCAGTATCTGACATTTATTAGGTCTATGACTGGTAACTAAGTAAATCATTCAACATTTCTGAGGTTGTTCTCCAAATCTGTAAATTTATTATTATATTATTATTACTATTATACCTCCCTTAGTAATTCATAAAGTTATTTTGAGAAATATCAGTTCTACTGCTGTCTGGAAGATAAGATTGGAAGAACAGAAGTATGAATTGATTAAGAGGCTAGAGTAGTAGTCTTGAGGATTACATTTAATATAATTATTCATGTAACCAAATGACCATTTTAGCATCCTTAAAAAAAATTTGAAACTATAACTTCTTTCTAATTGTTCACGATTCACTGAAAAATAAGGCTCAAAACAGAATGTACTGTATTCTTCTGGAAATACCCCTGGGGTATTTCCTGCAATGTATTGTAATCTTTCTTTGTGACTCATAATCATCTTTTTGAAGAAAAAAGACTGACTATAAAATAGCTTTTTTTTTTTTTTTTTTGATGCTTGGTTGGTTAATATTGATATACCTGTCTTAGATGGAATTCATATAAAAGATGGCCTTTTTAGATGTCTTACTATTGAATTTGAAATATTCATGAAAGTTTGCTTTATTATATTACTTCCTTGCCTCTAAGAAAAAAATTCAGAGTATTATGTATATAATAGTAGCTAAATAAATGCAATCAACCATTAATTAGAATCCCCATATTTGACACTGATTTCATAAAAACAGATTAGATGTTAGGATTACTAAGTGAGAACTCAGGTTGTCTGGACAGTAACAAGGTGAGAATTCAGGTTTTCTGGACAATTACAAGGTGAGAACTCAGGTTGACTTGATAGAGGGGGCAAGCTCATTGGCTGGGGTGGTTCTTCCCAGAAGCCCTTGCATTATCCCACGCCCATTCTCTGGGAGAATAAAAGAGGACTCTCAGAGATAGAAGAAGACTCTCTGCATTACATCAGGCCTGACGGGGCTCTCTGCAGGAAGGGAAGTCACTTCTAAGGACAAGAGTTAACAGCAACTGCCTGGAGACAACGGTTCACTACAGGAAGAAGAATCTGTCTTAAAGATTTGAGTAGACACAGCAGATCTCTTCCCAGAGAGCGATCCGGCAGCTTCTAGAGACGACAGCCCGCAACAATTGGCGTCCACACGTGGGGCAAGGACTTTTGCTTATCCTGACAAGAGGAGCTAGACCAGACCTTCGCAATTTGGCGCCCGAACAGGGACAGACACAGTCCTGATTCCAGTGGAAAAGCTTCTGATCTAGATCTCAGTCTCTCTGACCCAGAACCGTGAGTAACGAGGAAACTTTGTTAAAGATTAAGTGAGCGTGCTAATAGATAAATAAGGAACTTAACTTGTTAAGGGCTAAACCAGGAATCTCTTATAGCTGAAATGGGGCAGATGTTAGCTATATTCAATCCCTGGACCTCAGCCGACTCATCCCCAGCCCCAGAAGTAACCTCAGCTCCACCCCCATTCAGGAGTGGTACTATAGAGAGTATAATCAACATAATTGAGGAGCAGAGTTTACTTGTAACCTGGGTACAGATTGCTAAACTCTTGGCTGCATTAAGACGCACATCCCCTTGGTTCTTAGAGGAAGAAAAGATAGATGTAGATAAATGGAAGCTAGTGGGATATGAAATGAAAGAATTTCAAGCAAAAAATGGGCCTCGTTCAATTTCTGCAGAAGTATTTTATATCTACAACATAGTTCAATTAGCCTTAAACTATCAAGCAAGTTGTAGGAGAAGGAAAAGTTCTAAAAATGAACAGAGGAGGAAGTGTGAGGAAAAAAGGAAAGATCAAGATCTTTCCCTAGACCAAGAGGATTTAAATGAGGAATTATGGTATGATTCTCTTGAAGAAGCTTCAACCCTGCCTAGAGAACAGATTATTGACAGGCCCGCATCAACCCCACCTTCAGAGATGGAGGAAGAAAGAGGGGAAGAGGCAGAAACACAAACAGAATTGCCTGTGAAGAAGCCTAAGCCTATGACAAGATTAGAAAAAGCATTGGTTAAAGCTAAGAGAGAAGGACAGGATATAAGTGATTTTATACATGCATATCCTGTGATTGAAAATACTGACTCTGTAGGTCAAAAAAGGAGAAGATATGCACCTTTAGATTTGAATAAAATTAAGGATTTGAAAAAAGGTTGTACCCTTTATGGGGCTACATCAGCTTATGTCAAAATGTTACTAGATGGTTTGTCTTATGAAGTCCTAACCCCGAATGATTGGAAATCCATAGCAAGGACATGTCTGGAACCTGGAGAAAATTTATTATGGCTTGCGGAATTTCATGAATTATGTAAAATTCAAGTCAGATGCAATTTGGAAATAGGAGTTAACACACAATTCACTTTTGAGCACTTAGCTGGTGAAGGTCAGTATGGAGAGAATTCGGAACAGATTAATTATACCATGACAATATATGAACAAATTGCTAAGGCTGCAATAAAAGCTTGGGGTGTCCTTCCTGGACAGAAAGATCGTGGAGAGGCTTTCACTAAAATACAGCAAGGTCCCAATGAACCTTTTGCAGATTTTGTGGGACGTTTGCAAACTGCTGTCAAAAGAACTATTGGAGAAAATTCAGCTACAGAAATAATGACCAGACATCTGGCTAAGGAAAATGCCAATGAAATTTGCAAAAGAATTATATGGGGATTAGACAAAGATGCTCCTTTAGAGGAGATCATAAGACGCTGTGCTACAGTGGGAACAAATGCTTTTTACACCCGGACAATGATGAATGTGGAAAGACAGGGTCCCTCCTGGCAAGGGCCTTCTAGAGAAACTCGGCGATGTTTTCAATGTGGAAAAATTGGGCATCTAAGAGCTCAGTGTAGATATGGAGATACAGTGAGAAGACAGGGTGAGAGAAGACCTAAAACTCCATGTCCAAAATGTCACAAGGGCCTCCACTGGGCCTCCGAATGTAGATTGACACAGGGAAATGACAGGTGGGGCCCAGCTTCAGCCCCCCAAGTGGGGCATGATGGCAGCCGAGGTTACATCCAGAGAATTTTAAGACATGATCAGTCAGCCAAAAGGCAATCAGATTGCAAAAATGGATTACACTTGGGGAGAATACAGGCCTTTTAAACCAACAGGGCTGTATCCAGTGCAAACAATTCCAATGTAATGGTGATGAGAAGAGATTTAGAAAGTGGTAAATAGAAGGTAATTAGATAGGTTAACTGCCTGGGAGAGAGGGTTTGCTTGTATTTCTTCAGCAGGAGAAGGAATCAGATGGGTGCCAACGAGTCATATTCGCCTTGTCCATCAGAGAGAGACAGAAAAAGAGAAAGACCTCAAAATAAAGGAGAAGATCTAAGAAACATCTGACACTGAAAGAGCATGGATAATAAGAAGACTGTTAAAGAACTTTAAAACCAGCAGGAATCATTGGACTTCCTCACACAAGATGAGACTAATGGACAATGGACTTATGGACATTTATAAATTTTCAATTTATGATTATGTTATATACTTCTAGCATGTGTTATGTTACTATGTTACTATGTGCTTATGTAATTTATGTAATTATCTGTAATACTTCCCATATTGATGGATTTATGTTTCAAGGTCATGACTGTCCTATGTTCTAAATCAAAAGAAAGGGGGAGATGTTAGGATTACTAAGTGAGAACTCAGGTTGTCTGGACAGTAACAAGGTGAGAATTCAGGTTTTCTGGACAATTACAAGGTGAGAACTCAGGTTGACTTGATAGAGGGGGCAAGCTCATTGGCTGGGGTGGTTCTTCCCAGAAGCCCTTGCATTATCCCACGCCCATTCTCTGGGAGAATAAAAGAGGACTCTCAGAGATAGAAGAAGACTCTCTGCATTACATCAGGCCTGACGGGGCTCTCTGCAGGAAGGGAAGTCACTTCTAAGGACAAGAGTTAACAGCAACTGCCTGGAGACAACGGTTCACTACAGGAAGAAGAATCTGTCTTAAAGATTTGAGTAGACACAGCAGATCTCTTCCCAGAGAGCGATCCGGCAGCTTCTAGAGACGACAGCCCGCAACAATTAAGGATCAGTGGTAGTTTCAACAGGTTTTTGAAATATATTTAATTGGCCTGTAAATTTCTTGAAAATTATTTGACAAACATGATTCATGAATTAATATGCACTTTTATTTTTTGGGGGGAGATATTAATAAATAAATATGTTGAAATAAACACAAGTTATATTATTTGGGGAGAATTCTAATTCTAAGGTGAGGAAGAAGAATTCTCTTTAAGAATTTTGCAGGAAATCAAAGGATAATTGTACACTGTTACAAAGTCCAATTCTTTTTTTACAGCAAAATAACTGTTTGGACATGTATTTATAAATTGTATTTAACTTATACTTTAACATATTTAACATGTATTGGTCAACCTGCCATCTGGGGGAAAGGGTGGGAGGGAAGAGGGGAGAAGTTGGAACAAAAGGTTTTTCAATTGTCAATGCTGAAAAATTACCTATGTATAAAATTTTTGTAAAAACAAAAAAAAGATTTAAAAAATTAAAAAAAAAGAATTTTGAAGGAAAAAAGAGATTCAGAGAGAAGGAGATGAGTTATAGTGCATTGTAGGCAGGGGCAAGGAAAGGGGCAGTTCATACAGAGATCTCTCACATGTGAAGGAAGACCATAGTTAGTTAGACCTTGGTTAGACCATAGAATATAACTGAAGAGACAATGTATAAAAGATAAGTTGGAGCTAGGTGTAATGGCATATGAGTTAAGTGGAAGCACTTCAATAGTGTTCAATAGAATTAATTGGATAGGGTATGACAAAGTCAAATTTCCACTTTAAAAAAATCACTCTGTAAGGAATAGAGTACATTTCAACTCTGTCAGGTATGTAATGGACTTCAGAGAGCAAAAAAATTAAAAGAGATAAAAGAAGGAGGAATACCAATATTCCACTTGATTGGGGACAAGGATCTGAACTAGGAAGGGAGTGAACTTGTAGAAGTAGAAACAATAGAATTGACCCAAAAAAGGAGTTAGGAGTTAGATATGTAGCAAGAGTAAAAGATACCAACAGAAAATCCATATGCTCCATTCTTTTTCATGTAATACCACTTAATTGAGAGAAAAGCCCTCAGAACTTTTAATTTAGAGGAAAGGTCATAGGAAAGGTTATAGGAAAGGTCAAACCAAAGTTGTGTAACATTAGAATGTTACATTGGTTTGAATTTGTATTTTTCTAAATCCAATCATTAGATAATAAATACCTTGACGACAGAAACTCCTTTAGTCTTTCCTAGTAATCCTAATGGGTTAACACACTACTTGTAACATAATAGGTGCTTAATGAATTCTTATCTGGATGATTGGTAGAAAGTTATCAACTTAATGAACTCACATATGCATCAGAGTATCACCATTTGATGCCATAGAATTCATTTAGACTCATTTTCTGCCATTTAATATCTTGATGTTTTATTCATATAACATTTTCTATAATATGTATTGGATTTTTAAAGGAATTAGTGTCTGATATTAATTTTTCATCATTCCACACCCCCACACACACCCTCACCCCAGAGGCAGATGTGAAGAAATGTGAAATAATTAATTTATTAATCAATCTATGTCTCACAAAGAACCAAAATTTAGCGTATACCTAAGTGCTATACACAGAAATTTAACCATTCCTGTTGAATTCAATCTGCAGTATCTTCAACTATTTGTGCTAATTAAGTGAAATAGGAAATGTTTTTTGTGTTTGTAACATATTCAATGTTTAAAAAATAAAATGGAATTTTTAGAAAAAAATAAAATGATTGAGAAGAAAATGGAAAAAAAATGAAAAATTCCTGAACAATGTTATGATCTTACTGGGATATGACCACTTTATGTGGGGTTCTTGGTATAATGGGCTCATCAGGAGAGTTCCTCATTTGATTGATGAACTTTTAGGGTGACAAAGCTTTGTGTGAAACAAAATGAAAAGCATCTTTCTATAAAGTATGTAGACATGACAACTAGTATGATACTGATAAGACCAAAGATATATGATCTGACTTGCCTCCAATATGAATTCTTGGAAGGACAACCAACTGCAAAGAATAGCTCTTTGTGTTAATCTATGAAAGGCAATATTAAATGAGGATATCATAGTTTTTATTTCTTTACATATTTCTATCTAACGAGATTCTGAGACCTCAAGAGGTCCCTTAATCCCAAAAGCTATTAACTATGGTTGTGAAGAAGCAAGTATTGAGTCATAGAGACACTTGTCCACATGTCCTGAAAGTGGAGATATTGTACAATTTCATTCCAGAAATCCTGCCTCCAAATTAATGGAGGGAAGCTCTGGGGATGTGTAATGTTCTGTTGTCTCCTGAAACTGCAGATCGCTCTCTGGGAGGAGATCTGCTGTCTCAACTCAATCTCTCCGCCAGAGTCTTCTGCCTGTAGAGAGCTGCCAACTCTGACCTCAAGTAGAGACTCCTCCTCCTCCAGAGTGCTGCCCTCTTTTATCCTCCCAGAGAATGGGAGTGGGATAACACAAGGGCTTGTGAGAAAATACTTCTACCAATGAACTTGCTCCTCTTAAACATTAAGCTCCTCCCCAGAAGTACAAAGGGGTAAAACTCCCCTTAAAGGCTGGAACTAGAGAATTGTCAAGTACAGACTTAGCACTTAGTAAGAACCTATCATCTCATTATCTCATTAGCACTTAGTAAGAACCTATCATCTCATTATCTCATTAGCACTTAGTAAGAACCTAACAGGGATGTTTCCTGTCTTGTAAATAAACCCAGGTTCAATAGTTCTGGAATTTGACCTGTTACCCAAAGAAGGGAATGCCTTAAGAGAAATATTAATTGAAAATAAAGAAAAAGTTTCTCATAAATTTTGATCCTATTGCTGAGTGAAAATGTGAGGATGAGCCAAAAGAAATTTTATGGAGCAGCAAAGAACTTGGACTTTATTTTGCTATTGCAATAAGTTATTTAAATAATACCAGTATGATTGAGGGGAATAGCTTGATCTCTCTGTAGCCCATGACACTTTTGATCACATTCTTCTTCTTTTTTTATTAATAGCTTTTTATATACAAGATATACATACAGGTAGTTTTTCAGCATTGACAATTGCAAAACCTTTTGTTCCAATTTTTCCCTTCCTTCCCCCCAACCCCTATCTGAGATGGCATGGCAAAAGACCAATATATGTTAAATATGTTAAAATATATGTTAAATACTATATATATAGAGAGAGAGAGAAAGAAAAATATTACATAGAGAGAAAGAAAAAGAGAATGTATATTCTATTAGATATGTCTGCTATTATATATATGCATATATACATTTACATAGAGAGGAAGAAAAAGAGAATGTATATTTACAAAATTTTAATTTTATTTTCTCTCAGTATAGTCATTTGAAATCAGAAACATTTCACTTTTTCCTTCCTTCCTTCCTTCCTTCCTTCCTTCCTTCCTTCCTTGCTTCCTTCCTTCCTTCCTTCCTTCCTTTCTTCCTTCCTTTCTTCCTTCCTTCCTTCCTTCCTTCCTTCCTTCCTTCCTTCCTTCCTTCCTTCCTTCCTTCCTTCCTTCCTTCCTTCCTTCCTTCCTTCCTTCCTTCCTTCCTTCCTTTCCTTCCTTTTTTCTTTCTTTCCCAAGCACTGAATAAAGTGTTTTAATTTTATTTTTCATTGAGTTTAAAAATGTTTTTAGGAAAATAGCAATAGTCTGTGTTGAGGCATGGGTCTTTTTCATATTTTTTACTATAAAAATTTTGATTATATAGATCAAGTTTAATTGGTGAAAAAAGTATTTTCACATACTGTGAAAAAAACTATACTTCACCTTGGCTCTGGAGTTAGAGAACCAGGATTTCAAAAATTCAAAATCTCTTCCCTAATGATTAACACTAGTGTGACCTTAGATAAATCACTCATCTTTTTCAAACAACAAGATTATACAATGGGTCAATTCTGATGGAAATGGATCTCTTTCAACAATGAGATGATTTCCAAACCAGTTTTCAATTGTTTCAGTGATGAAAAAGAGCAATCTACACCCAGAGACAGGAATGTGGGAAACTGAATGTGGTTTTAACAACATAAAAATTTTTCACTCTTTTTGTTATTTTGCTTGCATTTTTATTTTTGCTTCACTTTTTTTTTCTTGTGCTACATAATAATTGTATAAAATATGTATGCATATATTGAATTTTTAATATATATTTTTTACCATGTTTTAAACAAATGCCTACTTGCTAGGGGAGGGGCACGAGGGAAAAGAGGGAAAATTGGAAACACAGGGTTTTTTTAAGGGGCTAATGGTGAAGAATTGTCCACGCATGTGTTTAAAAAAAAAAAAAAAAACTATTAAAAAGCAAAAAACAAAACAAAAAAAAAATTATCCTAATTCTACTCCTTTCACTCATCATCAGTGCATAAAACTCTTCCTAATGGCTTCTTAAGTTATTCATTCAATCATTTTTATAGCAAAATTAATATTCTATTAAATTCATATGCCATTATTCTCTGATAGGATGAAAATCTTTCTTAATGTATAATTTTAATTTAATTATCAATATTTTGAGAATATTAATCCATTTTTTATTTCTTTAATCTCTTAGGTTATAGTACTGGTAGATTGGTCAAAGTGCATATATAGTTTAATAACTTCTATGAAATAATTTCCAATTGTGTTCTAAAATGACTGAAATAATCACAGCTGGGGCGGAGCCAAGATGGTAGAGAAGATATACACGAATTTGTAAAATCCCTTCTTCCCTCATTACCAATTACTTAAATCAGCCTCAAAAATAACACTGGACTGATAAAAACCACAAGGATTAGAAGCACAACTTACCAGCTGAAGAGAATCTGGAATTTCAACAGAAAAGGTTGGTTATGAGGGGAGGAAAAAAAAAAGGTTAGGTGCTAACACACTGTGCTGATCGGGCTGGGGAGAACTCTGGGATCAGAGAAGCTACTGAAATAGAGGAATATGACACAGGCTGTAAGCTCTTCTCTGCTTATAAAATAGCAGATCAGAAGAGAAATCAAGCCACGTTAAAATATAAAGCCAGATCCTAGAACCACCAAATACGGAAGTGACCTAATAGATCTTGGCACTGCTGTGCAGCTGCCTTTTGCTGCCTGAGGCTTCTCCTTGGAGTAGTTAAGAGCCTGAACAGCAGGGGCACAGCCTGAGGCAGCCTCTAATCCACATAGTGCAGGGCTCAACCTGAGGCAGTGGAATTCTAGCAGCATTGGAATTCCCAAGGAAGCAGAACTCACAGAGAAGCTGAACCTTTGAAGTAGGGACCTCAGTTTCTGGGCAGACACTTCCAGTTTTAGCACAGGGGCTTTTCAAATCAGCTGCTGATATCCACGGGCCAATGGGAGGCATTGGCTGGGGTGTATGACTTTCAGCCTTAAAACTCAGGGCAGTCGCTAGGTCATACAGCAGGGTCCTTCCCAGGGCACTCCTCACAGCAAAGCCGTACTAATCACCTCTGAGGCATTTCTGGGGAGGGGGGAGGAGAACTCTCTCCCAGAGCTCTCTCTTAGCCCAGTCACAGGATTGTTTCATTCTACCTCCAGTATGGCAGGAAGCTGGTAAATAAATTAATATACTTCTTACCCAAAGGGCAGACTCCACACAGATTTTTTAACAATGAGTAAGAAGGTGAAGAGAACGATTGACATCTTCTACATAGAGAAAGAGCGGGTATCCAACCACAAGGAAGCAGAGAGTCTGCAGATAACATTCTAAAGGGGAATGATACCTGATCCCCATCACATAACTTTTTCCTAGAAGAGACTATAAAAAAGTTAAGAGAGTTTGAAGAAAAATGGGGAAAGGAAAGGGAAGCTATGATAGAGAATAACAACATCATGAAATTTGAGTTTGAAAAAATGAAGAATTCACAGGAGGTGGAGAGAAACAAAATTTGTGAATTAGAAAAGGTTAAAAAAATCACAAGAAAGTAGGATTTCTGCATTGGAAAAAGAAAATAACTCACTAAAAAAAATTAGTGAAATGGAAAAAAATTCAACAGAGCAAAATGATTCATTTAAAAACTCAATTGGGCAATTAGAAAAAGAACTAAAAAATGTGAATGAAGAAAATAACTCATTAAAAATCAGGATGTAACAAATAGAAATGAATGATTCATTGAGAAACCAAAAATCAGTAAAACAAAACAAACAAAAAAAAAAAAAAGAAAAGAAAAGAAAAGCTGGTGCATAACGTCAAATACTTACTGAGAAAATCTATAGACCTAGAAAATAGATCTAGGAGAGATAATCTGAGGATCATTGGGTTTCCTGAAAATTATGATAAAAAAAAAAGAGCCTAGATTCTATTTTACAGGAAATCATCAACGAGAACTGTCAAGAGATAATAGAAAAAGAAGGAAAATAGGCGTTGGAAGAATTAATTGAACACCTTCTGAAAAAGACCCTAAAAAAAGAACTCCATGGAACATTGTGGCTAAGTTGCAGAACTACCAAACTAAGGAAAAAATGTGGCAAGCAGCAAGGACAAAACAATTCAAATATCAAGGTGCCACAATAAGGATCACCCAAGATATGGCTGCCTCCATATTAAAGGATCAAAGGGCCTGGAACCTGATATTCCAAAAGGCAAAAGAACAAGGATTGCAACCAAGAATAAACTGCCCAGTTAAGTTTACCATTTTCTTCAATGGAAGAAGATGGTCATTTAATGAAACAGAGGAATTCCATTTGTTTCTAAGAAAAAAACTAGACTTAAACAAAAAATTTGATCTACAACCACAAGACTGAAGAGAAGCAGAAAAAGGTAAAAAAAAAAAAAAAACTCTTCAGAACTGTATCTATCACATCTGAGGGAATTTAGAGAGTGGGAGAAACACTGTGTGAATCTTACTCTCATCAGAGTACGCTCAAAGAATAAATAATTGACATATTTGTTTTTCAGAGAATTCTCTCTGACCTCATTTAAAGTAAAGGGAAAAGGAAAAGCAGAATAAGGGAATGGTACAAGAAAGGGAAAGGGACTTAAAATGAGGGGGGAGGGATGCTAAAAAGGAAGGGCAGCACGTCACTAGTGGGGTATATAAATTAAATATTGGGAAAGGGGTTCAGGGGGGTCAAGGGGAAAAAAAGCATAATCCAGGGATAATATGATGGCAGGAAATACAGAATTAGAAATTTTAATTGTAAATGTGAATGGGATGAACACTCCCATTAAATGGAGGTGGATAGCAGACTGGATCAAAAGTCAGAACCCTACAATATGTTGTTTACAGGAAACACACTTAAAGCAGGGATGTACATACAGAGTAAAGGTAAAAGGTTGGAGCAGAATCTATTCTGTTTAAGGTAAATCCAAAAAAGCAGAGGTTGCCATCCTTGTCTCAGATCAAGCAAAAGCAGAAATAGATCTAATTAAAAGAGATAAGGAAAGAAACTATATCCTGCTAAAAGGTAGCATAAACAATGAAGCCATATCAATACTAAACATATATGCACCATGTGGTGTAGCATCTAACTTCCTAAAGGAAAAGTTAAGAGAGTTACAAGAAGAAATAGACAGTAAAATGATAACAGTGGGAGATCACAACCTTGCACTCTTAGAATTAGACAAATCAAACCACAAAACAAATAAGAAAAAATTAAAGAGGTAAATAGAACATTAGAAAAACTAGGTATGGTAGACCTTTGAAGAAAATTGAATGGTGATAGAAAGGAATATACTTTCTTCTCAGCAGTTCATGGAACCTATACAAAAATTGATCATATATTAGGACATAAAGATCTGGAAATTAAATGGAGGAAGGCAGAAATAATAAGTTCCTTCTACTCAGATCACAATGCAATAAAAACTACATTCAATAAGAAGTTGGAGGTAAATAGACCAAAAAGTGATTGGAAACTGAACAATATCATTTTAAAAATGACTGGGTGAAACAGCAAATTATAGAAACAATTAATAATTTCACCCAAGATAATGACAACGATGGGACATCATAGCAAAATCTGTGGGATGCAGCTAAAGCAGTAATAAGGGGAAATTTTATATCTTTAGAGGCTTATTTGAACAAAATAGAGAAAGAGAAGTTTAATGAATTGGGCTTGCAACTGAAAAAGCTAGAAAAAGACCAAATTAAAAACCCCCAACCAAAAATAAAACTTGAAATACTAAAATTAAAAGGAGAAATCAATAATATTGAAAGTAAAAAAAAAAAACAAAAAAAAAAAAAACAAAACCCCCCCCCCCACACACACACACACACACACAAACAAACAAACAAAACCTATTGAATTAATAAATATAACCGAAATTTGGTTTTATGAAAAAGTCAATAAAATAGATAAACCTTTTGTAAATGTGATCAGAAAAAGGAAAGAGGAAAATCAAATTGTTAGTCTTACAAATGAAAATGGGGATCTTTCCACCAATGAAAATGAAATTAGAGAAATAATGAGTTACTTTGCCCAACTTTATGCCACTAAATTTGATAACTTAAGTGAAATGGATGACTTCCTCCAAAAGTATAGGCTTCCTACATTAACAGAGAAGGAGATAAATTGCTTAAATAGTCCCATTTCAGAAAAAAGAAATAGAACAAGCTATTAATCAACTCCCCAGGAAAAAATCCCCAGGATCAGATGGATTTACATGTGATATCTACCAAACATTTAAAGAACAACTAGCCCCAATGTTATATAAATTATATGAAAAAATAGGGGATGAAGGAGCCTGCCAAACACCTTTTATGACACAGACATGGTACTGATACCTAAACCAGGTAGATTGAAAACTGAGAAAGAAAACTATAGACCAATTTCCTTAATGAATATGGATGCTAAAATCTTAAATAAGATATTAGCAAAAGACTTCAGAAATTCATCCCCAGGATAATACATCATGATCACGTAGGATTTTTACCAGGAATGCAGGGATGGTTTAATATTAAGAAAACTATTAATATAATTGACCATATTAATAATCAAATTAATAAAAACTATGTGATCATCTCAATAGATGCAGAAAAAGCATTTGATAAAATCCAACATCCATTCCTAATAAAAACGATTGAGAGTATAGGAATAAATGGACTTTTCCTCAAAATAGTCAGGAGCATATATTTACAACCACCAGTAAGCATAATGTGTAATGGAGATAAACTGGAACCTTTCCCAGGAAGATCAAGAGTGAAACAAGATTGCCCACTATCACCATTACTATTCAATATTGTATTAGAAATGCTAGCCATGGCAATAAGAGTTGAGAAAGAGATTAAAGGAACAAGAGTAGGTAATGAGGAAATCAAACTGTCACACTTTGCAGATGACATGATGGTATACTTAGAAAACCCCAGAGATTCTAATAAAAAGGTATGAGATACTGGATACAAGTTGCTGGATACAAAATTAAATCGACATAAATCCTCAGCATTTTTATACATCACCAACAAAATGCAACAGCAAGAGATAGAAAGAGAAATTCCATTCCAAACTCCATGTTTAGAGTATAAAATATTTGGGAATCCATCTACCAAAGAAAAATCAGGAATTATATGAGCAAAATTACAAAACACTTGCCACAAAATTAAAGTCAGATTTAAATAATTGGAAAGACATCCAGTGCTCGTGGATAGGCTGAGCGAATATAGAAAACCTAGAAATATAGAGAACCTAGAAAAAATAACAACAAAGTTCATATGGAAAAATAAAAGGTCAAAAATTTCAAGGGAATTAATGAAAAAAAAGTCAGATGAAGGTGGTCTAGGTGTACCTGATCTAAAACTATATAATATAGCAGCAGTCACCAAAACCATTTGATAGTAGCTAAGAAATAGACTGGTCGATCAGTGGAACAGATTGGGTATAAAGGACAAAAAAGGGTACAACTATAGCAATCTAGTGTTTGATAAACCCAAAGATACCAACATTAGGGATAAAAATGCATTATTTGAAAAAAACATTTGGGAAAACTGGAAATTAGTATGCCAGAAATTAGATATGGATCCCCACTTAACACCATATACCAAGATAAGATCAAATTGGGTCTACAATTTAGGCATAAAGAATGAGATCATAAATAGATTAGAGGAACAGAAGATAGTCTACTTCTCAGACCTGTAGAAGAGGAAGGAATTTATGACTAGAGAAGAACTAGAGAATATTATTGATCACAAAATAGAAGATTTTGATTACATCAAACTAAAAAGTTTCTGTACAAACAATACTAATGCAAACAAGATTAGAAGGGAAGTAACAAATTGGGAAAATATTTTTAAAGTTAAAGGTTCTGATAAAGGTCTCATTTCCAAAATATATAGAGAATTGATCCTAATTTATAAGAAATCAAACCATCCTTCAATTGATAAATGGTCAAAGTATATGAATAGACAAATCTCAGATAATGAAATTGAAACTATATCCACTCATATGAAAGAGTGTTCCAAATCACTACTGATCAGAGAAATGCAAATTAAGACAACTCTGAGATACCACTACATACCTGTCAGATTGGCTAAGATGAGAAGAACAAATAATGATGAATGTTGGAAGGGATGTGGGAAAACTGGGACACTAATACATTTTTGGTGGAGTTGTGAAAGAATCCAGCCATTTTGTAGAGCAATCTGGAACTATGCCCAAAAAGTTATCAAACTGTGCATACCCTTTGATCCAGCAGTGCTACTACTGGGCTTATATCCCAAAGAAATATTAAAGAGGGGAACGGGACCTGTGTGTGCCAAAATGTTTGTGGCAGCTCTTTTTGTCATAGCTAGATGAATGGATGTCCATCAATTGGAGAATGGTTGGGTAAATTATGGTATATGAATGTTATGGAATATTATTGCTCTGTAAGAAATGACCAGCAGGATGAATACAGAAAGGCTTGGAGAGAGTTGCATGGACTGATACTGAGTGAAATGAGCAGAACCAGAAAATCACTATACAGTTCAACAACAATATTGTATGAAGATGTATTCTGATGGAAATGCATATCTTCAACTCACTTCCGCCTGATCAATGATGGACAGAAACAACTACCCCCAGAGAAGGAACACTGGGAACTGAATGTAAAATATTAGTACTACTGTCTATCCACCCAGGTTACTTATACCTTTGGAATCCAATTCTTAATGTGCAAAAAGAAAATTGGATTTACACACATATATTATATCTAGGTTATACTGTATCACATGTAAAATGTATGAGATTGCCTGTCATCTAGGGGAGGGAATAGAGAGAGGGAGGGGAAAATCTGGAAAAATGAATACAAGAGATAATGTTATAAAAAAATTTACTCATGCACATATACTGTCAAAAAATGTATAATTATAAAATTAATTTTAAAAAAAGAAAAAAAAATAAAGTGCTGGACAATTTAATTCTAACCTATTTTTCTAAAAAAAGAAAAAAAAAACTCTACTACCTTAAATACTGTATTCAATTCGATTCTATTCAACAAATTCAAGGAAACCAGAATTTCACAAATGGTTATTGTATGCAGAATATTGTGCTTTCCACTAGAAAATAATTAAAATTTAGATAAACCTTTCTTTAGTCTGTTAAATTAAGCATTACTATATTTATAATTTATATTATTTCATGTGAAGTAAATCAGAGGTATGAGAACAAAACAAAGTGCTATGAACAAATTAATAAAAACATTTTTTAAGGACCTACTATAGAGCAGGCATTGTTACCATTTAGATATTGCAAAGTGGTGCAGTGGATGGAGTACTGGATCTGAATTTAGCAACACCTGTGTACAAATTCAGCTTCAAATATTTACTTAGCTGGGTAACCATGGGCAAGTCACCTTACATATTTTTGCTATAGTCTTCTCACCAGTTTCCTCACTTCCTCCCCACTAATAGCACCTGCCTCCCAATATTGTTATAAAGATCAAATAAGATAATTCCAAAACACTTATCACAATGCCTGGCTCTTAGAAAATACTGCATAAATGTTAATATTACTAATATAAAATATTCCAATTCTTAAGCAGATTACATTATATTGTGTAACATACACACATATGTGCAATGGCAATGTAATTCCTTACTCAAAATGAGTATTCAAAGATTTTTCAAAGTGAAGATGAGAAGATTTATTAGAATCTCACAAGAAGTGAGCAGTCCCCTCACTGGGTTTCTCATAGAGAGGAGGCCACAGATTACAGAATGATTAAATAGTCATAGGAACCCAGGAGCCCCCTCCCTTCATCTGGTTAATTTTCACTGCCTGCTCAGATGGAAGTAGCAAAGCTTTGCTAAATTCTAGTCAAGCCAATATAGTTGATTTATTGCAGATGTATTTGTAACAAGCTGACCACAGTAAACTTAGGCAATGTTTGAAAATGCTTGAACTGATATGAGCCCTCTATTATAATGTTTGTACAGAGAATTTTGTTTTTGCCAAACCCATGAGACCTTCATAAAACTAAAATTTAGATCATAGGTTAAAAGTTTCTAAAATAACTGAAACTTGGCTTTACTTCAGGCTTTCTTGATCAACTAAGAGAGGTAGCTAGTTTGGAGACATCTTGAATATCTCCAGGCCATAAATTGTTAGTCAGGTTCTTCTCTAAGCAGCTGAGTAAAGATCAAGGGGGTTATCTCAGGTATTTCTGCTAATATTGAGAAGTCTTTGCTCTTCTTCCCAGAGCCTTAATGATTAACAAACCCTAGGTTTTGAGTCATGAATTGCCCAAAGTTATTATTCTGAGAAGTCCTCAGTTTCCCATTTCACTAACACATACAATAGTTTAAATGTACACATACACATATATTTTCACACCAATGCCTATCTATATTTATACACAGAATATTTTTTATTAATTGTTATAATTATAACATTTTCTTTAGCAGTACATATGCATAGGTATTTTTTTTAAAACATTATCCCTTGTACTCCCTTTTGTTCCGAGTTTTTCCCCTTCTTCCTTCCACCCCCTCCACTGGATGGCGGGCATTCCCATACATATTAAATATCTTATAGTATATCCTAGGTACAATATATATGTGCAGAACCGAATTTTGTTGTTCTTGTTGTTGTTGTTGCAAAGGAAGGATTGTATTCACAAGGTAAAAATAATCTGGGAAGAGAAACAAAACAAAACGAACAAACAAACAAAAAACAAACAATGCTCACAGTTTACACTCATTTCCCAGTGTTCCTTTTCTGGATGTAGCTGATTCTGTCCATCATTGATCAACTGGAATTGGATTAGCTCTTCTCTATGTTGAAGATATCTACTTCCATCAGAATACATCCTCATACAGTATCATAGTTGAAGTGTATAATGATCCCCTAGTTCTGCTCGTTTCATTCAGTATCAGTTGATGTAAGTCTCTCCAAGCCTATCTGTATTCCTCCTGTTGGTCATTTCTTACAGAATAATAATATTCCATAACATTCATGTACCATAATTTACCCAACCATTCTCCAATTGATGGACATCCATTCATTTTCCACTTTCTAGCCATTATGAAAAGGGCTGCCACAAATATTTTGGCACATACAGGTCCCTTTCCCTTCTTTACTATTTCCTTGAGATATAAGCCCTGTAGTAGTACGGCTGGGTCAAAGGGTATGCACATTTTGATAACTTTTAGGGCATAATTCCAGATTGCTCTCCAGAATGGTTGGATTCTTTCACAACTCCACCAACAATGCATCAGTGTCCCAGTTTTCCCACAGCCCCTCCAACAGTCGTTATTTGTTCCTGTCATCTTAGCCAATCTGACAATCTTAGCCATGATATCTCAGAGTTGTCTTAATTTGCATTTCTCTGATCAACAGTGATTTGGAACACTTTCATATAGTGGAAATAGTTTTAATTTCATCATCTGAAAATTGTCTGTTCATATCCTTTGACCATTTATCAATTGGAGAATGGCTTGGTTTCTTATAAATTAAAGTCAATTCTTTGTATATTTTTGAGATGAGACCTTAATCAGAACCTTTAACTGTAAAAATATTTTCCCAATTTGTTACTTCCCTTCTAATCTTGTTTGCATTAGTTTTGTTTGTGCAGAAACTTTTTAATTCGGTGTAATCAAAAGTTTCTATTTTGTGATCAATCATGGTCTCTAGTTCTCCCTTGGACACAAACTCCTTCCTCCTCCACAAGTCTGAGAGGTACACCATCCCATGTTCTTCTAATTTATTTATGATTTCGTTCTTTATGCCTAAATCTTGGACCCATTTTGATCTAATCTTAGTATGTGGTGTTAAATGTGGGTCAATGCCTAGTTTCTGCCATACTAATTTCTAGTTTTCCCAGCAGTTTTTGTCAAATAATGAATTCTTATCCCAAAATTTGGGATTTTTGGGTTTGTCAAAAACTAGATTGCTATTTTTATTCACTCTCTTGCTCTGTGAACCTAACCTATGCCACTGATCGACTAGTCTATTTCTTAGCCAATACCAAATGGTTTTTGTGACTGTTGCTTTATAATATAGTTCTAGATCAGGTATAGCTAGAACACTGTCACTTATTTTTTTTTTATTACTTCCCTTGAAATTATCAACCTTTTGTTGCTCCATATAAATTCTGTTGTTATTTTTTCTAGGTCATTAAAATAGTTTCTTGGGAGTTTGATTGGTATAGAACGTTTAGGGAGTATAGTAATCTTAATTATATTCACTCGGCCTATCCAAGAGCACTGAAAGCCTTTCCAATTATTTAAATCTGACTTTATTTTTGTGGCAAGTGTTTCATAATTTTGCTTATATAATTCCTGACTCTCCTTTGGTAGATATATTGCCAAATATTTTATACTATCGACCGTTATTTTGAATGGAATTTCTCTTTGTATCTCTTGCTGTTGGATTGTGTTGGTAATGTATAAAATTGCTGAGGATTTATTTGGATTTATTCTGTATCCTGTAACTTTGCTAAAATTCTGAATTATTTCTAATAGCGTTTTAGCAGAGTCTTTGGGGTTCTCTAAGTATACCATCACATCATCTGCAAAGAGTGATAATTTGATTTCCTCATTTCCTACTCCAATTCCTTGAATCTCTTTCTCGGCTCTTATTGCCGAGGCTAGAGTTTCTAGTATTATATTGAATAGGAATGGTGATAGTGGGCAACTTTGTTTCACTCCTGATCTTACAGGGAAAGGTTCTAGTTAATCGCCATTAGATATGATGTTTACTGAAGGTTTTAAATATATGCTTGTTATTATTTTAAGGAATAGTCCATTTATTCTTATACTCTCAAGCGTTTTTAGTAGGAATGGATGTTGGATTTTATCAAATGCTTTTTCTTCATCTATTGAGATGATCATATGTTTTTTTATTAATTTGATTATTAATATGGTCAATTACACTAATAATTTTCCTAATATTAAACCAGCTCTGCATTCCTTGTATAAATCCCACTTGGTCATAGTATATTATCCTGGGGATGATCTGAAGTCTTTTTGCTCATATCTTATTAAAATTTTAAATCAATATTCATTAAGGAAATTGGTCTATAGTTTTCTTTCTCAGTTTTCTAGCTACCTGGTTTAGTTATCAATACCATGTCTGTGTCATAAAAGGAATTTGGTAGGACTCCTTCAATCCCTATTTTTTCAAATAGTATATATAGCATTGGAATTAGTTGTTCTTTAAATGTTTGGTAGAATTCACATGTAAATCCATCTGATCCTGGCGATTTTTTCTTAGGAAGTTGGTTACTAGCTTGTTCTATTTCTTTTTCTGAGATGGGACTATTTAGACTACTTACTTCTTCCTCTGTTAATCTAGGCAAGCTATATTTTTTAAGGTATTCTTCCATTTCATTTAGGTTATCAAATTGATTGGCATAAAGTTGAGCAAAGTAGCTCCTAACTATTGTTCTATTTTCCTCTTCATTAGTGGTGAGTTCTCCTTTTTCATTTTCAAGACTAACAATTTGATTTTTTTCTTTCCTTTTTTTAATCAGGTTTACTAAGGGTTTGTCTATTTTGTTGTTTTTTTCATAGAACCAACTCTTAGTTTTATTAATTAATACTATAGTTTTTTTTTTTTTTTTTTTTTTTTTTTTTTTTTTTTACTTTCAATTTGATTAATCTCACCTTTTATTTTTTGAATTTCAAGTTTTGTGTTTGTCTGGTGGTTTTTAGTTTGTTCTTTTCTAGCAATTTTAGTTGTAAGCCCAATTTGTTGGCCCTCCCTTTCTCTATTTTATGCAAGTAGGACTGTAGAGATATAAAACTTCCCCTTATTACTGCTTTGGCTGTATCCCACACATTTTGGTATGATGTCTCATTATTGTCATTTTCTTGGGTGAAGTTATTAGTTATGTCTAAGATTTGCTGTTTTACCCAATCATTCTTTTGTATAAGATTATTTAGTGTCCAATTATTTTTTGGTCTATTTTCCCCTGGGTTCTTATTAAATGTAATTTTGATTGCATTGTGGTCTGAAAAGGATGCATTTACAATTTCTGCCTTACTGCATTTGATTTTGAGGTGTTTATGACCTAGTATATGATCAATTTTTAATAGATTCTACGAATTGCTTAGAAGAAAGTATACTCCTTTCTGTCTCCATTTAGCTTTCGCCAAACATCTATCATATCAAACTTTGCTAGTATTCTATTTACCTCTTTGACTTCTTTCTTATTTATTTTGCAGTTTGATTTATCGAATTCTGAGAGTGCAAGGTTGAGATCTCCCACTATTATAGTTTTGCTGTCTATTTCTTCTTGCAGCTCTCTTAATTTTTCTTTTAAGTATTTAGATGCTGCACCACTTGGTGCATATATGTTTAATATTGATACTGCTTCATTATTGATGCTACCCTTTAGCAGGATATAATGCCCTTCCTTATCTCTTTTAATTAGATCAATTTTTGTTTTTGATTGATCTGAGATGAGGATGATTATGCCTGCTCTTTTAGCTTTGCATAGTAGATTCTGCTCCACCCTTTTACTTTTAGTTTGAATGTATCACCCTGTTTCAGATGTGTTTCCTGTAAACAACATATAGTAGGATTCTGACTTTTAATCCAGTCTGCTAACTACTTCCTCTTTATGAGACAGTTTGTCCCATTCACAATTATAGTTAGAATGACTAATTCTATATTTCTTGCCATCCTATTAACCCCTACTTATGCTTTTCCCCTTTCCTTTCCTCTTACCCCCCTTCCCAGTATTAAACTTGTGAACACCACTTGCTTTTCACAGCCCTCCCTTTTTAGGATCCCTCCCCCACTTTAAAGTTATTCCCCTTATGTTACCCCTTTTCCTCGAAATTTCTATATTCCCTTCCCCTTAGCTTACTCCTTCCCTTTCACTTTTCAATGAAGTGGAAGAAGTTTCACCATAAATCGAATATGTCTATTGATACACACTATGTTCATCTCCCGCCTTTCTTTCTCTCAGATATAATAGGTTACATTTGCCTCTTCATGAGATGTAGTACCACCACTTTACACTTTTTTATGATATAATTTCCTTTCCACCTCTAGTTTCTAGGACAAAGTATAGATATGTTCTTTACATATTTTTATGGCAGAAGTATAGTTCTAAAGATTTCTTTTTACCTTTATAGAATCTCTTGAGTTCTGTATTTGAAGATCAAACATTTTATGTAGGTCTGGTTTTTTCATCAAAAATAGATGGAATTCATTTATTTCATTAAATGTCCATCTTCTTCCCTGGAAAACGATGCTCATTTTTGATGGGTAAGTTATTCTTGGCTGCATACCAAGTTCCTTAGCCTTTCAGAATATCATATTCCAGGCCCTTTGTTCTTTTAATGTGGAGGCTGTTAGATCCTGGGTTATCCTTATTGTGGCTCCTCCATATCTTAACTGCTTTTTTCTAGCAGCTTCCAATATTTTTTCCTTTGTCTGATGGTTCTTGAACTTGGCCACGATATTTCTTGGCATTTTGATTTTAGGGTCCCTTTCAGTAGGTGATCGATGAATTTTTTTAATGTCAATTTTACCTTCTGTTTCCAAAACGTCTTGGCAGTTCTCTTTGATAATTTCCTTGAAAATAGTGTCCAAGCTCTTTCTTTCCTCACATTTTTCAGGGAGTCCGATTATTCTCAAATTGTCTCTCCTGGATCTGTTTTCTATGTCTGTTGCCTTTCTAATAAGGTATTTGACATTCTTTTTAATTGTTTCATTTCTCTGGTTTTGCTTGACTACTTCTTGCTTTCTCCTGGAGTCATTCATTTCTACTTATTCAAGTCTAATTTTCAATGATGGTATTTTCTTCACTCACTTTTTTTATATTTTTTGTAATTGTCCAATTGTGTTTTTAAGTTAGTTTTTTTTTTCTTCTATGGATTTTCCATTTTATCCATTTTACTTTTTAGAGAGCTGATTTCTTTATCCAGCTCACTAATCCTGTTTTCCTTGTAGTTGTTTACCTTTTCCAGCTCAGTAATCCTGTTTTCCTTGGAGTTGTTTACCTTTTCCAATTCACTAATTTTATTTCTCAATGATTTGATCTCTTTATCCACTCTGGATAACTTCTCCAGGCTCTCTTTCCAAGCTTCCCTTTCCTTTTCCAATTTCTCTTATAACTCTCTTGTGAGAGCCTTTTTGATTTCCTCTATGAGATTCTTTTGTATTGAGGAGCAGATCATATCCCCCTTAGGGGATTCCTCTGGAGACAGTCTGCTTTTAGTGTCCTCAATATTTGAAGTCTGCTCTCTCCCCATACAGAAGCTGTCAATGATTAGAGCCCTTCTGAATTTTTTGTTCATTTTGTCAAGAGCAGAATCGAAGAAAACAAATTGTCAAGAGAAACAATTGGTCTATTTTGGGGGGGATGGGGCTGGAAGATGTTAATGGGCTTCCTCTACAGACTGGGGGTAGGGCAGCAGAAAGCCACTAACAGGACAGTGATGGCTGTGCTGAGTCTGTGCTCTGAGGCTCTGAGAACTCAGAGTCACTCCAGGTGGGGTTTGGGGTAGCCGGGTTCTGAGAGATGCTAGCTTTCTGGGGTTTTAATCTTCACCTCTGGTGTTTACACCCTCTCTGCTGCTCCTGGCTTGCTTCCAAGATGGAATATCCACACTAGGGTAAAAGTCTTTTTGCAGAAACGGCAGAGATCGTACCCCTCCCCCTTCAGGTCTGAGCTGTGTGAGCTCCCTGTCTTGCTCGGGCTGCCTGCTTCGCTCGGGCTGCCTGCCCTCAGTCTGTGCCCAGCCTTTTCGACCCTCCCCCAAGCAAACACAGACCTTCTCTTGTGAATTTCAGGGATGTCTTCTGTTGGTGATTATTTGTGGGTTTCTTTTCCAGTCAAGCATTAACTCAGAGGCTTGTCATGAAGTATGTCCTGAGAGAAAACAAGGAGCTCAAGCAGCTGTCTGCCTCCACGCTGCCATCTTGGCCGGAAGTCCTATTTATACACAGAATAAAACAAATGAAGATGGTTATGTAAAGAAACACTAATAATTGGGAGAATCAGGAAACTCTTGTGAGACATTAAGCAGCCATAAGGTAAGGTCATTCATAAGATCATAGACTCATAATATTTAGAGTTTGAAGGAAACCTAGAAATTTCCTATACCCTTAATTTTAGAGATTGTAAAATTAACTAGTTGAGTATTCTAGTTAGGGAAAGTAATTTTTTTTTTCCAGTCACTCAGGCAGTAAATAAATGGCACAATGGATAGAATAGCAAATCTCGAGTCAGGAAGATATTTTCATAGATTCAAATCTGGCCTCAGAAACTTACTAATTGTTTTACCCTGGGCAAGTAGTTTAACGCTGTTTGCCTCAGTTTACTGATATGTAAAATGAGCTGGAGAAGGAAATTTCAAATTGCTGAAATAGCTTCATGACCCCAGAAGAAGTCATTATTTGTTGGATGTGACAGAAAAAGGTCTGAACAATAAGAGCAAGGGTATTGAAGAAGGCTTTTTAGGGAAAGCATTGTATTTCAAGGGTGATTAGTAAATCATCAGCAAAGAGGCAGGAGAAAGACATTTCATGAAGAAAGAATAACATAGACAATATCACAAAGGTGAACAAAATTTGTAGAGAACCAAGAGTTATTCAGTTTAATAGGATCAAGGAGCACAGAAAGGGAAGTAAAATTATATGAAGCCAGAAAGTTATGAAAATACCCTACCATACTTGTTTATAATAATGAATCATGAAACATATCAATTTTGAAGTTATATTAAGTGGAGGAGATGACCTTGAAAAGGCCTTTTGTAACTTAAAAAAATATGTATTTGAAAATAAATGGCTCAAAGTCTCCGAAAACACATGGCCATTTAGATGAATAAGAAGATGATTATTATTGTTAATAATTATGTGCAATAATTAATAATACATTTAACATATATAAATGAAAACACATTATTAAGATATAATGCTTTTATCATAATTAATTGTCAGTGATTATCATAACTTCAAAAGAAAGGCAGCCATGTTAAACCTATGAAAAATACTTCCTTCATAATTTAGTTTTAATGTTTTAATTTAGTTTTAATGTTCTAAATAAATCAATTAAGCAGTTCTGAAATTAAAGAGAAAAAAATGCCTTATAAACTACAAAGAATAAAATGTTTGAATAGCTGGAACCCCTAAATCAAACTATGTAATATAAGCCATTGGAATTATTTTTACCTTCTTTTTAAAGGATTAAGAGGGATCTGGCAAGAAACTCAGAAATGTTGATATGGACCTCTGGCTGGCATTGATTACAGGCTATGATCTAATGTAGTAGTGTTTTGTACTAGTACTATAGCTTAAGAAGTGAACATCCATAATATACATCTTCATACCTTTTGCTTACTTAGTTCTCACCATAAATAAATAAAGAATGAATGAATGAACAAACCAAAAATAGCAGTTCATTTTGTATGATATTGACCTTTTATCTGATATGTTCTCAAATGAATTACCCAGCAGATCTCTGCTAGTTGTCCAATAAATACTAGCTAACAAATTGGAAAATGCTTCTCATGAGATTTCCTTGTTGTGCCATTCCATTGCGGCTCAGCGAAGTAGTGTGTATATTGAGAAGAGAAATTACCCCATCTGACATCACTAGGTGATTGACTCCTGACCGTAGGAGTCAATTCACTAAATTTTTAAAGGTCTGAGTTTCATCACCTGTGAAATATGTGGGAAGAATGATACTATAGGATCATTAACATCCCTTATAGCTCTATCCTGATAATTCTATGAGATAAATAGAATTTATACATTTTTAGCAGAATTTGGAGAAACATATTTCTATCTTTCACTTCCATGCATCTGAAAGAGTGATCTCTCAAATCTGTAATTCAGTTCTTCCTTACCTTTCTGCCTCATAGAATTCTTTGTTTTCTTCAGTGAATAACGCAGGAACCATTTTCTACATCATTGTCTTTCTAGATTTCTTCTTTCCCATTTATTAGCATTTTTCCCCTCTTAAAATTCCTTGATATTGATGTTTGTCCTGAAGAAGAGATCAAAAAATTTCAGCTCTATCTTGTCCTTTGAGAGGTTAGTGACTGTAGAGTTTAAACATTGCATGATTATTGTGCTAGTTGGTTTTGTTGAATTTATTCTTTTCTCTTTTTTATAGTTTGAAATGAGTGTAGAACAGTGAACTTCAGAAAATTATATTTGGGAATATCAGTGAAATATATATCATGAAAAATATTAATATATTTTAAAATGAACTATTTTATTTTATTTATATTTATTTATGGATTTCTTATAATTTCTCCTTTTAATAGAATTAAGACTCATTGAGGGCAGAAAATTTTTTCTTTATATGTTTATGCCTATAATAATGACTTAGACTGAATATGCCTTTGTGGAATGGAAGCAAATTTAGTTTTTTTAGGTCCAAGCAAAATGAAAATGGGAAAATAATGTTAAGATTTTCTTTTTACTTTATACTTTTTTCTTTTAAAACATGGAAAGGGCCAGAGTCCCCTGAAAGTCACAAAGTTAAAATTGTCTTCTAAGATGTATCAATAGTTACCAGGATACCTAACTATAGAAAATAATTTATTCTTGAAATAATGACTGAATAAAAAATTCTTTAAGTCTTCCTATATGCAAAACACTATGCTGGGATACAAATAGAAAAGTAAGATAGTTCCTTCTCTCAAAAAGGTCACTTCTAAAGGGAAAGTCAACATATATGGAAGATTTTAGTTGCAAATTAGATGGAAAAATTCCATAGTCCTTAGGATTAAGCAGAAAAGCAGATGGTAATGCTTTTTCTTTAATCTCATTTCCACTGATGATATCACAAAAGTTTCTTATGTTGAATTATTTGACAGTGCCAAGGACTCAAGGACTCGAGTGAAAATAACTTTGTTTTCTGGGTCTCCAAAAGCTGTAAGTATAAAACTTGCAGAAGAAGTGGCCAAGATTTAATATTCCTAGGATGATAGCCAGTTACACTGGTCTAGAGCCATTGTCTTTCCCAAGGCTATTTGGTTCAGAGTCTAAGAGGCTCTCTCTATCTTGGCCTCAGAGGGAGATCTTATTCAAAGTGGTGGTGATGTTTTGATTTGCCCATTTTATGATGCCTCAGAATGCCTTACTTTCATTATCAATATTCTTCAGAATATTCCTATGAGAGAAGCAATGAGCTTAAATGTTCCACTTCTAGACATTTCCTATTTATCCAGCATTTAATGATTTTTTTTTCTATACACTTATTTGTAAGTTTTCTCCCCCAGATTGTAAGTCTTTTGCTTCTTTTTATATCCCTAGTGTTTAGTATAATCTTTGGCACATAGTAGGAATTTACCAAATGTCAATTGATTTATTGAAGGGCTTGGACAGTAAGTCAAGTTACCTAATAAAACAGAGAATCCAAAGTAGTCATTGAGAATCAGCAGAGAAAAAAAGAAACGTATTTAATTGATTGCAAGGGTTAAAAATAATGTATATTTCATAATAAATAATGGCCCTTGTATAGAGAGCTTTTGAATGTCAGATTTTGGAGCTCAATGGTAGATAATTATCAATGTCTGAGAATTTTTGCAGCAAGGTAATATCTATTTTCTTTTGCTTTGCCTATCCTGCACTGGTTGTTGGGTTTCAACCAGTAAAGGTTTCCATGTAGATAAAATAGGGATGAGGCAGATTTGGGTCTGTACAAGTCCTGGCTGCATACTCATGTAAGAATGGCTTAGTAACATATCTGAGAAGTAGTAGAAACTTGGATATGGAGGATGCTAATGGTTCAATGAATCACCTTACTTGAATGAGAAGAGAACTATATAGCTTTCTTATATATATATATATATATATATATATATATATATATATATATATATATATATATATATATATATATATATATATATATATAATTTCAGAAGAACTTAAACATATCCATGGAACAGTAAATGAAATCTGGCATATGAGAAATATACTCAAATCTGGCCTCACAAACTTAGCTATATGACCCTGGGAAAGTAAATCAACCCTGTTTGCCTAAGTTTATTCATCTGCAAAATGAGCTGGAGAAGAAATGGCAAGCTACTCTAGTATCTTTGCCAAAAAAACAAAAAAACAAAAACAAAAACAAAACAAAACAAAACAAAGCAAAAAAAAAAAAAAAAAAACCAAAACTCCAAATGGGGTCACAAAAATTGTACACAACTGAAATGACTGAACAATAATAAGATAAATAGGAAGAGGAATGGATAGACGAAGATGAGCCAAGTTACATAGAAGAAGTAAGAAGACTTTATGACTAATTAGAGAATAGAAGGCCCACAAGGCAAAAAGATATGCCCAGAATCTAGTTCAGCATTTAAAGAAACATTCTTTTGGGAAATTAAATTTCATATTTTAGATACTTTCCCGCCCCTCTTTGCTACTTTTTCTTCCCAGTTATTTTCTAGTGTAACTTCTGTATCCCCACATAAATCTACTTTCTCATTACTCCCACATCCCCCCTTTATTCTTTCATAAAACATAATGTTCTCCAGAGAATAACCAGTTAGAAATGGGCATGTTTGAAATATTAGACAGATTGTCACTATGAAAAAAAAGACAAAAATAAAATTAAAAACTCATTACCAAATATACTTTGAGTCAATTTGTTGTCACTATTCTCCTCCAAACAAATTGGTAACCTTCTCACTTGAAACTTACTCTATTAAGTGTGCATTTAAGATAAAATCTAAACTAATTGGTAGACAACTAACTGCAATCCAATCCATGCTTACCTTTAATGCTCAGGAAATAAAAATCTCTGTGTAAAATAGGCATTTTCCAAATCTATAACATGTTCCTAATGGGCATTAAACATCAGATATTGTAGAAATAAATCAGTTGCAGAACTCTGGAGGGATAAAGTGCTTTGGAGATCTTCTTAGCCTACTCATAAATGCTCAGGTAGCCTCATTCTGGAGAAACAGTCATCTAGTCTCTGCTGGCAGAAGAGCTTTTAGGGTGAATCTATTACCTCCTGAGGCTTTTGAAATATACAAATTCAATATTCAATATAGATTCAATATAGATTGATATACATCTAATGACTAAGAAGTTTAAATTTTTGGTCCCTTATATATGGTCAAAACTTGCATAAATTATTTTTACTACTTCTGGAATAAAAGTATAAAGGGCTGAAACTCTTGAATCAATGCACTGGGGTAAGACAATTGAGCACTTGAGGCTAATTACTGATTGGACAATACTCTATAAGAATATGCTTGGAAAATGGCCCTATTTTGTGTGGGACCAATCATTTGGTGTATACAGAGAATTGTGCGAGGGACTAGATGGTGGAGTGAGACTAGCCACGATCACTTCTGAGAGAGAGATGAGGTCCAGGTGAGATCTCAGAGATCCTATGTGTACACTCTCCTCACTTGTACCACTAACAACCAAGAATAAAGATTTTTGCTTATCCTGACTCCGGCTGATTCTAAGGTACCCAGGGTGCTATGACGGTTGCCACATAAAAGAATAAATTGAATGCTTCTTTCACATGAAAACCCTTCAAATTCCTTAGTGTCACACTTACACAAATATAAATATCCTCTTTTCCAGGCCAAATACCCTTTTGTGTTTTTTTTTTTTGTTTGTTTGTTTCTTTGTTTGTTTGTTTGTTTGTGTGTGTGTGTGTGTGTTTTGTGTTTTGTGGTTTTATTTTTTTGGTCAATTCTCATATAACCTGGTCAAAATAATATTCTGGTGTTTAATTCCCTCTTCCTCATGTACTCATAACAAACTTTTACATTTCATCTGCATTGTTAACATTTTCTCTTTTACTTTCTTAAGTCTACAAGATCACAATAAAATTAAATTGAGCACTGATTTGTAGCATTTGTCTACTTCTGAAGCAAAAAGCCCATGCTAAAATTTTAACAATTTCAGGGATTGGCTCCAATGTACCTTACCATTGGTTGGCTTCTAGACCCCTCAGTTTTCTTTCTAGTTTTTCCTGACATCTTTCCTAAAATGATTTTTCCTCTTTTAGAGCTGAAGGCAGTATTTCATAGATAGCATGAACAGAGAATAAAATGAGACCCTTGCCAGCCTAGATATGGATTACATGGTATTAAAATTGATAAGGATCGGTTCAATGTATCTTACATGAAATAAGTACCCTCAAATAAACTTTACTAAATATCTTTACTATAAGCAAATTCTTAACATAGTGTCTGGCACATAATAGGGGATTCATTAATATTTGTTGATTCTATTTGGTTTGGAGTTACTTCATTACTTCAGATCAAAGCCTTTCTATGAATTAGTAGATGACACATGCCCATGTTTGTATCTAGTGTTGGTAATATTCTTCAGCCTACTTACAGCCACCATATGTTTTTCAGTCTCTTACTGGGTTACTTCCAACTGTGTTCTTTCTGAGAGTGTAGTGTTTCCAGAATCGTAGTCTTACAGGAGCAGAGGGAAAATATTGGTGCTAAAGAGATAAACTATGGTGATAGCATGCAGTTTTATGATTATTTGTGTTGAAATTGGATAGATGTTTAAAAGTATTCCTGCTTACCAAATGCTGAGATTAATAGCCTTTATTAGGAAAGAAATAACAGAAGTTGCCATCTAGCCTGGTATTAAAGAGAGGAAACATAACTACAATGAACAAATATTGAAGATTCATTATTGATCTAATATGCTCTACTAGTAATACAAGTATTATCCTATCTTCAGTGATAAGAATCCTTAGAGGAATTTGTAATTTCTATTTATTTTTGTTTGATTTAATTTCTTTTTTTTAATTATTTTTTATTTTTATTATATATATTTTTTATAATATTATCTCTTGTATTCATTTTTCCAAATTATTCCCCCCCTCCCTCTACTCCCTCCCCCCAATGACAGGCAATCCCATACATTTTACATGTGTTACAATATAACCTAGATACAATACATGTGTGTAAGTACCATTTTCTTGTTGCACAATAAGCATTAGATTCCGAAGGTACATGTAACCTGGGCAGACAGATATTAGTGCTAAGAATTTACATTCACTTCCCAGTGTTCCTTCTCTGGGTGTAGCTACCTCTGTCAATCATTAATCAACTGGAAGTGAGTTGGCTCTTCTTTATGTTGAAGATTTCCACTTCCATCAGAATATATCCTCATACAGTATTGTTGTTGAAGTGTATAGTGATTTTCTGGTTCTGCTCATTTCACTCAGCATCAGTTGATGTAAGTCTCTCCAGGCCTCTCTGTATTCCTCCTGCTGGTCATTTCTTACAGAGCAATAATATTCCATAACCTTCATATACCATAATTTACCTAACCATTCTCCAACTGATGGACATCCATTCATCTTCCAGTTTCTAGCTACAACAAAAAGAGCTGCCACAAACATTTTGGCACATACAGGTCTCTTTCCTCTCTTTAGTATTTCTTTGGGATATAAGCCCAGTAGTAGTACTGCTGAGTCAAAGGGTATGCACAGTTTGATAACTTTTTGGGCATAATTCCAAATTGCTCTCCAGAATGGCTGGATTGTTTCACAACTCCACCAGCAATGTATTAGTATCCCAGTTTTCCCACATCCCCTCCAACATTCATCATTATTTGTTCCTGTCATCTTAGCCAATCTGACAGGTGTGTAGTGGTATATCAGAGTTGTCTTAATTTGCATTTCTCTGATCAGTAGTGATTTGGAACACTCTTCCATATGAATGGATATAGTTTCAATTTCTTCATCTGAGAATTGTCTGTTCATATCCTTTGACCATTTATCAATTGGAGAATGGTTCGGTTTCTTATAAATTAGGGTCACTTCTCTATATATTTTGGAAATGAGACTTTTGTCAGAACCTTTGCTTTTAAAAATATTTTCCCAATTTGTTACTTCCCTTCTAATCTTGTTTGCATTAGTATTGTTTGTACAGAAACTTTTTAGTTTGATGTATTGATTTAATTTCTAAGAACACACTAGAAAAAATATATTCCTGTTCCTTTATGAAATATTAAGAATTTAGGACGAAACTTTCTTTTCTTTTTTTTTTAATTCATTTTTCCAAATTATCCCCTCCCTCCCTCCACTCCCTCCCCCCGATGACAGGTAATCCCATACATTTTACATGTGTTACAATATAACCTAAATACAATATATGTGTGTAAATACCATTTTGTTGTTGCACATTAATTATTAGCTTCTGAAGGTATAAGTAACCTGGGTAGATAGACAGTAGTGCTAACAATTTACATTCACTTCCCAGTATTCCTTCTCTGGGTGTAGTTATTTTTTTCCATCATTGATCAACTGGAAGTGAGTTGGATCTTCTTTATGTTGAAGATTTCCACTTCCATCAGAATACATCCTCATACAGTATTGTTGTTGAAGTGTATAGTGATCTTCTGGTTCTGCTCATTTCACTCAGCAACAGTTGATTTAAGTCTCTCCAAGCCTCTCTGTATTCCTCCTGCTGGTCATTTCTTACAGAGCAATAATATTCCATAACCTTCACATACCACAATTTACCCAACCATTCTCCAATTGATGGACATCCATTCAACTTCCAGTTTCTAGCTATAACAAAAAGAGCTGCCACAAACATTTTGGTACATACAGATCCCTTTCAGCTCCTTAGTATTTCTTTGGCATATAATCCCAATAACAGCAATGCTGGGTCAAAGGGTATGCACAGTTTGATAACTTTTTGGACATAGTTCCAAATTGCTCTCCAGAATGGCTGGATTCTTTCACAACTCCACCAACAATGTATCAGTGTCCCAGTTTTCCCACATCCCCTCCAACATTCATCATTATTTGTTCCTGTCATATTAGCCAATCTGACAGGTGTGTAGTGGTATCTCAGAGTTGTCTTAATTTGCATTTCTCTGATCAGTAGTGATTTGGAACACTTTCATAGGAATGGAAATAGTTTCAATTTCATCATCTGAGAATTGTCTGTTCATATCCCTTGACCATTTATCAATTGGAGAATGGTTTGGTTTCCTATAAATCAGGGTCAGTTCTCTATATATTTTGGAAATGAGATCTTTGTAGGACCAAACTTTCAAAACACACAAAAATATTTTTTTACCTATATAGGTATATACACCTATATAGGTAATCTTCTGACTATTGAAACAAGTTATAATGCTTCCTCAATTCTTCCCTTTTCATATGTTATCAATTTAAACAAATAATCTCCTAATAGACATTGTGTTACGTTCTAGGATATGAGTCAAATAATTCCTACTTACAAAGAGTTTCCTTTTCTATAAAAGAGACAATAAGGATTGTTATTTAAGTTTAGTTAGAATTATTGTGAAGAGAATAAACATCAATATATAAAACTAATTACAAGGTGCATTGGTAAGAAGAAATGAAGAAATTATTGCTTAAGAAAAAAATATATAGCAAGATAACTGCATAAATATGCATATATATACATATACATTTATATACACACATATATATGTGTATATATATATATATAATATGTGTGTGTGTATGTGTGTGTGTGTGTATATATATATATATATATATATATATATATATATATATATATGATTTAACATATATTAGAAAACCTACCATCTAGAGGAGGGGGTGGGGGGGAAGAAGGGGATAATTTGGAACAGAAGACTTTTCAATGGTCAATATTGAAAAATTACCCATGCATATGTTTTGTAAATAAAAAAGTTTTAATTAAAAAAAAAGAAGAATATATGCCCCTTGAGTGTAAAGATCTTTCTGCCTATGAAATTTGGAGATTAGGATAGGTTCTGATACAGAATAGGCAATTAATGAATACTTGTTGATTTATTTATTTACTGATAATCATTAAGTAATTACATAGATAAAGTATAAAATAGTAAGGTGTTCTGTATCTGTGATCTGATTATACATATCTGTATGCTAACCCTAATTTCATAGACTTAGCTTTAGAGTTGAAGAATCTCAGCAGGTGTTTCATCTATTCAAACCCTTATACAACAGTTTACACAAGATAATAATAATTCTTTAAATTATCTTTCATAGGTCTTGGCCAATGTCACAAAAGTCATTTAAGTCACATTTGAATATATACATACACATGTGCATTTGAACCACATACATATACATCAAAACAGTGATAGTTATCTCTAATTGTGATAATTTGTTGAATTTTTCCCTTTTCTTTATATGAACTAGGGTAAATTTTCTTCACCATGATTTTATGTATTTTCTATATGACATATTTCATCAAGGGTGATAATTTTGGGAACTTCCGTACCCAAGCATATTCTTAAATTTCTATTCATTTGTAATGAGTTAGATGGATACTTATTTTTTCTGGAGTTTCAGTTCATAGTTGTAAATAGATTTAGAGCTATATGGGACATGATAAATAAATCATTTCAACTACCCTTTTACAGATTAAAAAAACTGAGGTCCAGAAAGATTAAGTCATTTAAACATGGCAATATAGGCATTAGGGCCAACAGCTGAAGCCAAGATCTCTGCATCTAAATTTAACACTGTTTTGAAATCTGCAAATTGGTTCAAAAGCGCAAATTACAAATGTGTTTCTAAGAATTCAGATTTCTACACAATTTCTGTTCATCTTTGTATATTGGCTCTGTCAATGAACTTAATAAATGTTCTTGCCTGGATCAATCAGATAATTATTTATGAGAATTAATCCTTGACATCAGTCACAGATCTAGTTGTGTCTAAGTTTTGACATATCTCATCAAAAAAATAAACAACTAAATGGCAACAACAATAACAAACAAACCAAAACAAATTCTGAGACAAAGCATTACTCTCCTATTTTAATTATTTAAGAATACATCAAACTTTTTGACCTATGACTATCTATCATGCCAGACCTGGCTTTGTGTTCTCTGAACACAATACATTCTTTTTATATTCCTTGTTCTTTTTGGGTCATTTCAGTCATATCTGACTCTTCCTGACCCCATTTTGGGTTTTCCAAGCAGAGATACACAAGTGGTTTGGCATTTCTTTATTTGTTTCATTTCACAAATGAGGAAACTGAAGCAAACAGTGTGACTTACACAAATTAACACAGTTCTAAGTGTCTAAAGCTACAATTTAAACTCAGGAAACTGGATCTTTCTGACTTCAGACCCAGCACTTTATACACTGTTACCAAGCTATGCTATATCCCACACTACCTATTCCAATTGCACATTTAATCCACTTTCAAACATCCATTTCTTGATCTTTACAATGGAGGCTACAATCAAAACAGTCTAGGAAAGGACTGAGACCAAAAATTACTGATGTTTATAGAGATCCCTTTAAAGTTTGTAAAGTGCTTTTTTATATATTATTTCATTATCTCATATTATCATATCTCAGATGATATTCATATATAATTTATTTTATATATTATCTTATTATCTCATATGTTATCAATGAGCTATGTAGTATAGGACTTATTTTATAGAGGAGGAAGTTGGCTGAGAAAAGCCAATTGAATTGCACATAGTACACATGTAGTAAGTAGTTGAGTAATGATTGGAATTTAGGGCTTTCTGACTACAGGCTCACTCTATCATTTCAGTTCTATGTGCTGATGAAAAGATAATTTTGGATTAAGTAAGGGATAGAAACTACAAGAATGTTTTAAAAGTTTAGGGGAAGAATAGGTTATTCCTACTGGCATATAAGAAAGGTCAGATAACACTTCATAAAGAGGTAGATATTTAATAGAAACAATGAAAAAAAAAACTGGTTTCAATGAGCATTATTAGCTCATGAAGGTGAAACAATGAAAAAAAAAAAACTGGTTTCAATGAGCATTATTAGCTCATGAAGGTTTAACAGTGCTACCTTATCACCAAAAAACAACACTATTCTATATGATATCAAGAGGAATATTGATTTGCAGAAATGAGGATATTTAGTCTTGAAAAAGAAAACAATGACAAAATCATTTTCTCTCAATATTTAAAAACTTTTCAAGAAAATATGAATCAAACACATTATGTTTGGCTGTATTGGACAGAATTATGAGTAATGTATTGGAGGCACAAAATTATTAAGGAAAAAATAAAGTAAAAACAAAAATATACACAGCAAAACAAAACTTCAAATTACTTTGGAAAGCAGTGACTTTTCCATCACTAGAAGTCATTCAATGGTTAGATGACCTTTTGTTTGATATATTTGAATAGAATATCTCTTTTTGTTGTGGATCATGTTATATGACCTCTAAAGTATATGGATTCTGAGATTGTGGGATTCAATGATTAGTTGACAGAAGGGTCATTCAGCTAAGGGAAAATTATATGAATGTTAGAGATGATAAGACATCATTTGAAAAAGTGAGTTTATACTTTTGGTTATATTAAATAGTTTTCCAAAAGCATGAAGGTTAAGGGCTAGAAAGGAAGACTGGGATAAATCTTTCAAAGGATTTGAATTCTAGGTTAAATATTTTGGGTTTGTCATTTCTAATGAAAGAAATTGTATGATTAAAATAGATTTTTAAAAACTGTGAAATCATTGCTTTGCATTTTCTTCTATTTTTTAATTTTTTGGCTCTTGCTTGATTCTTGATATCTCATTGAGTCATTCACTTCTATTTGTCCAGTATTAATTTTTAGTGAATTATCTTCTTCAGTTAGCCTTATTTACCCCCTTTTATATTTGGCCAACTGAACATTTTTTTTAATTAATAGTTTTTATTTACTAGATATTTGCATGGGTAATTTTACAACATTGACAATTGCCAAATAATTTATTCCAATTTTTACCCTCCTTCTCCTCCCCCCTGCCCCCAATGGCAGGTCAACAATTACATGTTAAATATGTTAGAGTATAAATTAGATAATATATATATATATATATATATATATATATATATATATATATATATATATATATACATGACCAAACAGTTGTTTTGCTGAACAAAAAGAATCGGACTTTGAAATAGTATATATTTAGCCTGTGAAGGAAATCCAAAATGCAGGCGGATAAAATTAAAGGGATTGGAAATTTTATGTAGTGGCTCATAGTAATCTCCCAGAGTTCTTTTGCTGAGTGTATCTGGTTCAGTTCATTACTACTCTTTTGGAACTGATTTGGTTCATCTCATTGTTGGAGAGGGCCAAGTCCATCAGAATTGATCATCATACAGTATTGCTGTTGAAGTATATACTGATCTCCTGGTCCTGCTCATTTCACTCAGCATCAGTTCATGTAAGTCTCTCCAGGCCTTTCTGAAATCATTCTGTTGGTCATTTCTTTCAGAACAATAAAATTCCATAATATTCATATACCACAATTTATTCAGCCAATCTCCAATTAATGGGCATCCACTCAGTTTCCAGTTTCTGGCCACCACAAAGAGGGCTGCCACAAACATTCTTGCACATACAGGTCCAATTCCCTTCTTTAAGATCTCTTTGGGATACAAACCCAGTAACAACACTGCTGCATCAAAGGATATGCACAGTTTGATAGCTTTTTGAGGATGGTTCCAAATTGCTCTCCAGAATAGCTGGATATATTCGCAGTTCCACCAACAATGTATCAGTGTCCCTGTTTTCCCACATCCCCTCCAACATTCTGCATTACCTTTCCCTGTCATTCTAGCCAATATGACAGGTGTGAAGTAGTATCTCAGAGTTGTTTTAATTTGCATTTCTCTGATTATTAATGATTTGGAGCATCTTTTCATAAGACTAGAAATAGTTTCAATTTCTTTATCTGAGAATTGTCTGTTCATATCCTTTGACCATTTATCAACTGGAGATTGGCTTGATTTCTTATATATTAGAGTCAATTCTCTATATATTTTGGAAATGAGGCCTTTATCTGAACCTTTGACTGGAAAGTTTATTGTTTCCCTTCTAATTGTATCTGCATTGATTTTGTTTGTACAAAACCTTTTCAATTTGATATAATCAAAGCTTTCTATTTTGTGATCAATAATGATCTCTAGTTCTTCTTTGGTCATGAATTCATTCCTCTTCTACAGGTCTGAGAGGTACACTATCCTATGTTCCTGTAATTTATTTATAATATCATTCTTTATTCCTAGGTCATGAACCCATTTTGACCTGAACTTGGTGTATGGTGTTAAGTGTTAATCAATTCCTAGTTTCTGCCATATTAATTTCCAATTTACCCAGCAATTTTTGTCAAACATTGAGTTCTTATCCCAAACGCTGGGGTATTTGGGTTTGTCAAACACTAGGTTGTTAGAGTTATTAATTATTTTGTCTTTTGGACCTAGCCTATTCCACTGATCAAATAGATTAGTTCTTAGCCAATATCAAATGGTTTTGGTAACTGCTGCTTTATAATATAATTTTAGATCTGGTATAGCTAGGTCACCTTCATTTGATTTTTTTTTCATTAAGTCCCTTGAAATTTTTGACCTTTTGTTTTTCCATATGAACTTTGTTATTATTTTTTCTAGGTCATTAAATTGGTTTTTTGGGAGTCTGATTGGTATGGCGCTAAATAAATTCACTAGATTAGGTAGTATTGTCATCTTTATTATATTCACTTGCCCTATCCAAGAGCATTTAATATTTTTCCAATTGGTTAGATCAGACTTAATTTGTGTGGAAAGTGTTTTGTAGTTTTGCTCATATAGTTTCTGATTCTCCCTTGGCAGATAGATTCCACAATATTTTATACTATCAGTAGTTATTTTAAATGGAATTTCTCTCTGTAACTCTAACTGTTGGACTTTGTTAGTGACATATAAGAATGCTGATGATTTATGTGGATTTATTTTGTATCCTGCAACTTTGCTAAAGGTGTGGATTATTTCTAATAGCTTTTTTAGTTTAATCTTTGGGATTTTCTAAGTATACCATCATATCATCCACAAAGTGATAATTCGGTTTCCTCATTACCTACTCTATTTCCTTTAATCTCTTTCTCCACTGTTATTGCCAAAGCTGGCATTTCTAATACAATATTGATAGTAATGGTGAAAGTGGACAACCTTGTTTCACCCCTGATCTTAATGGGAATGATTGCAATCTTTCTCCATTATATATGATAATTATTGATGGTTTTAAATAGATGCTACTGATTATTTTAAGGAAAAGTCCATTTATTCCTATAATCTCAAGTGTTTTTAATAGGAATGGATGTTGGATTTTATCAAATACTTTTTCTGCATCTATTGAGATGATCATATGGTTTTTATTAATTTGATTATTAATATGATCATTTATACTAATAGATTGGTCAATAGTTTTCTTTCTCAGTTTTCATCTACCTGGTTTAGGTATCAGTACCATTTCTGTGTCATAAAAGGAGCTTGCTAGGACTCCTTCATCCCCTATTTTTTTCACATAGTTTAAATAACATCGGGGCTAATTGTTCTTTAAATGTGTGGTAGAATTCACATATAAATCCATCTGGTCCTGGGGATTTTTTCCTGGGGAGTTGATTAATAGCTTGTTCTATTTATTTTTTCTGAAATTGGACTATTTAAGCAGTTTACCTCCTCCTCTGTTAATTTAGGAAGCCTATATTTTTGGAGGCAGTCATCCATTTCACTTATGTTATCAAATTTATTGGCATAAAGTTGGGCAAAGTAACTCATTATTTCTCTAATTTCATCTTCATTAGTGGAAAGATCCCCCTTTTCATTTGTAAGACTAACAATTTGATTTTCCTCTTTTCTTTTTCTGATCAGATTTACCAAAGGTTTATCTGTTTTATTGGCTTTTTCATAAAACCAACTCTCGGTTTTATTTATTAATTCAATTTTTTTTTTTTTTACACTTTCAATATTATTGATTTCTCCTTTTAGTTTTAGTATTTCAAGTTTAAGTTTAATTTTTGGTTGGGGGGTTTTAATTTTGTCATTTTCTAGCTTTTTAATTTGCAGTTTATTCTTGGTTGCAATCCTTGTTCTTTTGCCTTTCATAATATCAGGTTCCAGGCCCTTCGATCCTTTAATGTGGAGGCATCCAAACTTGGGTGACCCTTATTGTGGACCCTTGATATTTAAATTATTTTTTCCTAGCTGCTTGCAGTATTTTTTCCTTAGTTGGGTAGTTCTGCAGCTTAGCCACACTGTTCTGTGGAGTTCTTTTGTTAGGGTCTTTTTCAGAAGATGTTCAATGAATTCTTTCAACGCCTATTTTCTCTTCTTTTTCTATTATCTCTGGACAGTTCTCTTTGATGATTTCCTGTAAAATAGAATCTAGCCTCTTTTTTTGATCATAGTTTTCGGGAATTCCACTGATCCTCAGGTTATCTCTCCTAGATCTATTTCCCAGGTCTATAGATTTTCCCAGTAAGTATTTGACGTTATTCTCCATCTTTTAATTTTTTTTTTTGTTTTGTTTTGATTGACTGATTCTTGGTTTCTCAATGAATCATTCATTTCTATTTGTTCAGTCCTGATTTTTAATGAGTTATTTTCTTGATTCATATTTTTTAGTTCTTTTTGTATATTTCCAATTGAGTTTTTAAGTGAATTATTTTGCTCTGTTGAATTATTTTTTCCATTTCACTAATTTTTTAGTGAGTTATTTTCTTTTTCCAATTCACAAATCCTACTTTCCTGTGATTTTTTTAACCTTTTCTAATTCACAAATTTTATTTCCCCGCACCTCCTGTGAATTCTTTATTTTTTTCCAACTCAAATTTCAGGAAATTGTTATTTTCTATCAGCTTCTTTTTCCTTTCCCCATTTTTCTTCAAACTCTCTTACCTTTTTAATAGTCTATTCCAGGAGAGAGTTATGTGATGGCTGGCAGGTATCATTTACTTTAGGGTGTTACCTGGAGACTGTCTGCTGTTAGCCTCCTTCAGGGTTGGATACCCGCTCTTTCTCTGTATAGAAGGTGTCATTCGGTCTCTTCAGCTTCTTACTCATTGTTAAAAATCTGTGTGGGGTCTGCTCTTTGGGTAGGAAAGTTATTTATCAGCTTCCTCCGAGACAGGGATAGGTTGCCTCTTGTGTCTGGACTAAGAGAGAGCTCTGTTAGGGAGTTCCCCTCCCCCCCCGGAAGTGATCTAGAGATATTTAGCACAGCTGCCTTGTGAGGAGTGCCCAGTGAAGGACCCCCACTGTGTGGCCTAGTGACTGCCCTGAGACTAGAGGCTGAACAGTAAAAGTGTCACAAACCCCAGCCAAAGCCTCCCATGAGGCTGTGGATATTAGCAGCTGATGCAAAAAGCCCCTGTGCTCAACCCAGAAGTGTCTGCCCAGAAAGCACAGTTAATGCTGTGAATGTTCCCTATTATGGGAGTTGTGCTGCTAGTGCAGTTTCACTATAGGGAGAATTCCACTGCCTCAGGCTGAGCCTTGCACTATGTGGATTAGAGGCTGCCCCTAGGCTATATCCTCCTCTGTTCAGGTTCTTAACTGCCCCAAGGAAAAGCCTTGGACAGCAGCAGGGGGCTGGAGTGAATATATTATCTGGCTATTGCTGTAATATGGCTTTGATTTTTCTTCTGATCTGCTATTTTTTAAAAGAAGAGTAGAGCTATCAGCCTGTGCCAGATTCTTCTATCTCAGTGGTTTCTCTGATCCCAGAGTTCTCCCCAGTCTGTTTGGCACAGTGTGCTAGCCCCAATCCAATACAGTCTGTGATGATCTTTTTTTTTTTTTTTTCCTCCCCTCGGAACCGACCTTTTCTATTGAAATTCCAGAATCTCTTTGGCTAGTAAGTTGTGCTTCTAATCTTTGTGGTTTTTAACAGTCCAGCATTATTTTTGAGGCTGATTTAACTAGTTGGTATTGAGGGAAGAAAGGAGTTTACAAATTTGCATGTATCTTCTCTGCAATATTGGCTCCGCCCCTTCCCAATTGAACTTTTAAAGGAGTTATTTTGTGCATTGGCTTTTTCTTTCCATTTCATCATTTCTATTTTAAGGAGTTGTTTTCTTCAGATAACTTTCAGTGTTTCCATTTCCAAACTCTCCTACAAAGCTTTCATTTCCTTTCCCCATTTTTCTTCAACTTTCTTTCAAGATCCTTTTTAGAATTTTTTCAAGAAAACCTACTGAGTTGTAAACCAGCTCATATCCCACTTTGAAATATCATCTAAAGGTATTTTCCTTTACTTAGGGTTTGAGGTCTGTTCTTCCTGGTCTTCATATTAACTATCTATGATTAGTGCTCATTTTGCTTTTTTTTTACTCATTTTTAAAAGTTGAGGTTAGGGCACGGGGGAAATTGTCCCAAACTTCCTACACAAGTTAACAGGAGTTCCACACTGCCCTGGAACCAGTGTTGTCTGCTTCCTCTTCCTGAGTCAGCCTGACCAAGTTCTACCTGTTATGCTGGGATTCAGGGGCTTGCTATTTGCCTTCTATCTTTGTGTTGAAGGTCTTAGAGCTAATCTGTTGATCCACTGACTTCTGAACCAGAACAGAATAGCCAATGTTGCTGTATTTTGGCTAAGACCTTCCCACTAAATTCCCTTCATGGAGCCTCTCATGCCTGGGCCTCCTTGAACTGAGCCTGCACAGGGTTGTGTCTTCCCCTGACTGATTAAGATGGACCTTTCTTGAAATCCATCCAAAATATTTTCTGTTGGAAATTTATTGCACCCCAAATATTTGTGCATTTTGTCACTCCAAAATCCTTTCAGAAACTTCATCTGGTGTCAATTCTGAAGGAAGCCAGGAAGAACTCGGGCAAAGTCCTGTTTCCTCTCTGCCACCTTGGGTCCACCCCACTGTGAAACCATTTAACAATAATCAGCATCTCTGTTTTTCATGAGCAACTAGCAGATGAGTGGGGCACAAGCAGGGGATGAAAATTAAAAAAAAATAAGAGAGACTACCCAGATCTTTTTTTTTTTTTTAATTCCTTTATATGAGGCTACCAAAGATCCCTGTCCAAAAGGAATTTCTACACATCTCTGTCAATTTGTATCAGATTGAATGTAAAGCACTGCAACTGCCAGTTTAAAAATGATTATGCTTTTAAATATCATTAAAATAAAATCAAATATTTTAAGAATATAACATAAGGTATTTTTAATGAGGAATCATCTTACACTGACCACAAAACAGACAGAAATTGTAAGCATACTCTATTGTGCCTAAATTATTATTTTATAAATGTGTATTTGGATAATTTTAGTCCAGTCCATCAGTGATAAAATGGATATATGACATTAATGGTTTTATCTACTACTTCACAAATTAAATTATAACAGACATAATATTAAGATGTAGGCAAAGAATGATCAGTTCTGATTATGGGTAGAGAAAAAGTCATATTCTTGGAGAAAGCTGAGAAAGTTTGAAACAATTAAGATCACAGATTAGGAAAACAATGAAACTTCTTAGTTCAGTCCCATCATTTCACAAATGAGGAAATCAATTATCACTGAGAATAAGTAATCTTTCCAAAATGACAAATATTAAGTAATAAAAATGGGATTTTAGTTTGTCCTCTTACTCTTAATATCTTTCTGTACTATCATACTAAAAGATTTGGTTTGACTTGTCACCCATGGCCCAGAACACTCCAGTGATAGTGAGTTTACATAATCTCCATTTATTTCTCGGGACCTAACCTGAAATAGGTTATTTTCTCTCTTTACTCTGCTTCAAACTCTAAGCTTTACTTTGGGGAAATGCCCTTCCACTTTAAATCAGTAGATATAATGGAAAAAGCTGGCTTTGAAAAGTCAAAATCACTTGGATTTAAATTCTATTTTTGAACAATATTACTTGGGTGTTCCTCAGCAAGTATTTGGAGCTGCTAAGGATCTTAAAGTCTACCCCTCATTCTAAATCTAAAGAAACTACTGAGGCTCAAGTGTGGCAGCTATAGTCCTATCCCTAATAGTTTTAGTAAGCATTTATAATGGGTATCATGGAATTTTCTTCTGCTGCTACTCTCCCAAATTTTTTCATTACATTATTATGTGGAAATCAGTGTACATTATATCAACACAAAATTAGGAATGTAGTATTGATGTCACCACACAATTTTTTTTTAGGGCACATTCTATGGCTTATTTAAATTGTGTATCTCTTCCAGCCATAATTTAATAAGTTTATATTGTCTTATATTTCTAATCTTATTACCTGAGTATAAATCTGGGGTCAAGTGACTTTTCCTTTCTGGGTTTCAATTAGAGTGAGCACTAAATCTCTAGGAAGTCTTTCAACTCTAAATCTTCTTCTCTAATTTAGCATAAAGCAGCACAAAATGTACAAAATATTTTTAGCATAAAAATAGAAATAATATGTGTTAGCCTTATAATATTAATTTGGCACACATAGAATATTTTGAATGTGTATGTTTTTCATAAATAGTGGTTTTGTATTCATAATTAAGTGCCACAAATATCAGTAATATTGAAAAATCAAATTAATTTTCCTTTCTGGCAATAATTAAGAAAAGGATACCAATCTCATTTAATTTGGAGTTTCCTTTTAGAATAATAAAAATCACTGTCTATCAGCATGTATTTACTGAACAGTTCATGTGAGCTCAGTACCATGTTAGGCACCATGGGAGATAACTGCCTGAATCACCCAAGTATATAATACAATTGCAAAAAAAATAAGATTTTTTTTTTTATTTTCATACTTCTGTATTCAAATTTTGTGTAAAATGTTATACATATGTGTTTATTAAGCATAAAGTAACTATCCAAAGATAGTATTTCCTGACAGTTGTTATAGTAACTGTAAAATTGTTAATATATATTTGTCTTAAATGTATCTATTTTAATGTATTTTAAAATTATTTAAAATATTTAAAGTGTAGTTCTTTTCATTATTTTGAAATAAGGGATTTTTTAAAATAATAGGCCAGCATTTCAAAATGAATAATTAATGCTTGAAAAATTACTCCAAATATCTGATCACAATGATAGAAATGGGACACCAAAATATTTACACCTTAGGTTCAACAGTTTGGGAGAGAGGAAAAAAGTATGGAGTAATTAGCGTTGGAAAGGTTTGTGGAAAAGAATAGCACACTAATATCTTTTGTTGGAGTTATGAATTGGCCTACACAGTTTGGATAGCAATCTGGAATTATGCTAAGAGTATGACTAAAATGGTCATATCCTTTTACTCTATATCTAAAGATAATGGTTTTTAAAAGATATAAAGACAAAGGTAAAAATAAAGGTCTGATTTATACTAAAATATTTATACCAGCAACTTTTTAATATATATATATATATATATATATATACATTTGCAAAGAAGTGGAAACAAAGCAGTTGTCCCTTGATTGGGAAATGTCTAAGTAGATTAAAGCACATGAATGTAATTAAATATTCCTGGGTTATAAGGGATGATAATTATGAAAAACACCAATGAAATCTTAGAAGCATATTTATTTTGTATTTTGTGTTCTTTCTCTCTCTCTCTCTCTCTTCATATATATATATATACATATATATATATATATGTGTGTGTGTGTGTGTGTGTGTGTGTGTGTGTGTATACATACATATATATATATATGTACATATATATGTGTATATATAGTATATCTTTTTAAATCAGGGTACATGACCTTTATTATGTGTCAGACACTATTGCCAATTTGATGAAACCTTTCGTTCCCTTCTCAGAATAATGCTTTGAAATGTACAATATAAAATACATGTTATAAAGCAAACCAATTAAAATAAATTATCAAAAAGAAAGTTTATAGATCCCAGGTAAGAATTTCTTAATCAGATCACTATTTTCAGAATCTGCATGCAAATGAGCCCCTAAGTAAGCAACTAATCTGAATTTCATAAAATTTTCAGTGTTCCAACAAGACCATGTAATTTCAAGTAGAGCAAAATCTTGCCATGGTTTGAGATGCCCATTTCTATTCCAGAATTCTTTTGATTAAGTCTATAGAATTCTCCTTAGTTTTTCTTTATTATCATAAAGTTAAGTACCTTTTTAATCACATAAACACACATACATACACTTTTGTGTGTATGTGCATGTATTTGTGACCTTCCTTTGAATTTTTTTATTTGCTAGAAATGCAAAGCTAAATTTCAAATAATTTTGTCATCTTATGGAAAATCATATGTTGCTCCTTTAAAATCGTGAAAAGAGTGGTGGAGTTGAAGGATATAGGGATAAGACACAATTCAAGTTTTTCCTATCTCCAGTGTTGGTACCTTGTACATTGTACTATTCTACTTCTCAAGTGTTTTATCATGATCCTTTTTTTAAATTTATTTTTTAAAATTAATTTTATAATTATGACTTATTTTTGACAATACATATGCATAGGTTTTTTTGTTGTTTGTTTGTTTTTTTTTTTTACATTATCCTTTGCTCCCTTCTGTTCCCAATTTTCTCCTCCTTCCCTCCACTCCCTCCCCTAGATGGCAGGCATTCCCATACATATTACATATGTTATAGTATATCCTAGATAAAATATATGTGTGCAGAACCAAATTTTTCATTGTTGTTACAAAGGAAGAATTGGATTCAGAAGGTAAAAATAACCTGGGAAGATAAACAAAAATGCAAACAGTTTAACACTCATTTCTCAGTATTCCTTCTCTGGGTGTAGCTGAATCTGTCCATCATTGATCAATTGGATCTTAGTTAAATCTTCTCTTTGTTGAAGATATCCACTTCCATCAGAATACATTCTCATACAATATTGTTGAAGTGTATAATGATCTCCTGGTTTTGCTCATTTCACTCAGCATCAGTTCAAGTATCGTGATTTATTAAACATATTGTCATATTCTTCGTTTGTTTTATGATGATTCTCCCACAGTTTTAAATTCAGTAACAAAATGGCTATAACAGAATTTTGATCATTTCTTTCTCACTTTATTTTTGATTTGGACAATTACCTACTAGTTGACATCTGGAGTCCAATATCTATTTGCAGGAAAGTATTTTGGAACCAATATATTTAACATAGTCTTCATGAAATGGTTAAAGAATGAGCAAATTTGAGAGAATAATTAAATTCTATCAGAGATCACTATAGAGAAGAACTGAGTGGTCAACAAATACTCTACAAAATTCTTCAATTTTTTTCATTTCAAGTCTTTTAGACAAAAACTTTAGTATTCTGTTTGAAGTGAATTCTTAGAACATCAGATCAGAGCTATTTTGAAATTTAAGTATAAAACACATTTCAAAGCCAAAGAGAAGTGACTTTTGGATTATATGAGGTGTGATTATCAGGAAATGTGGCTGATTTTTTTTTTTTTTAACAAATGTATCAGAACTTGCCATCCAAATGAGAGTTGTCCTCTTTGACGAAGTTATCTTTGGAGAAGATATATGCATTCCAGTGATGCTTTGAAAAAAATACTATATAAATTCAACTGATAGTTCCGCTTTATTTTGTGTAATTCCAAATTTAAATGAGGAAAATAAATCAGAGAATTTTTAATATCTAGAAGGGACCTCAGTGGTCATCTGGACCAATCCATGTCTAGGAAAGAATATCCTTTATAATATTCCCAATAAGTACTCATTTACATATTTACCCTTTGCAGAAAAATATTTAATGAGAAGTGTGTGTTTATTTTTTATTTGCTATCTTCCTCATAAGTAAGTCACATTAAATTTTTCTGTGATTCTAATTTTTATATTTTTTTTCTTTAAATCAAACCTAAAACTGCATGTTTGCATTGTCACTGTTCTGTTCCTGAGAACAATTCTCATTACTCTTCCAGATATCAACCCTTCCAAGATTTGGCAAATTCTTTTAAATAGATCATTTGTGGAAAATCCTTGTTCTTTAAGAGTTTGATTCAATAATAAATGTAGTGAAATTGATGTGATCAAAGTCTATGAAAATAAATCCATGAAAATCTTTGAAGATCATATGAATTTTTTTTAAAAGACAAGACATTTTATTTTTGAGGTAGATGCCTAATAATATTAGCTAAGAACTTTTATCCACCCACTATCTAACTGTGTCTCCAGATTACTCATAATGTACCTCTTGACAGAAAAGTAGTGGAGGAAAGATATGAATAAATCATACATTTTTTGGACAGGATTAATATGGGAAGTTGTTTTCTATGATTAGGTATTTATTACACAAGTTTTGCTTTTAATTTATTTTTCCCCTCTGGAAAGAGGGATAAGAAAGGAAGAGAAAATATCCTTCTAATTGAAAAAAAAAGGTTGGGAAGGGAATTGTCAGTATTGAGAAGTTAAAACAAAATTTAAAAAAAGCCACTAAGGAGTATTATGTCTTTTACTCTCACTAATGGATCCTCTTATTATTTGTTTATTTTATTTTATTTTATTTTTTTAGTGGCTACTTACTCTGTCTTTACTGATAGCAAATGTTTCTCAGAAGATATATATGATGGGTACCTTTTAACTTTTTTTTAGCTTTCCTATATCTTTTTAAACCTGTAACTTTCTTTTTTTTTTATTTAGAATTTTTTTCCACAGTATATATGCATGAGTAATTTTTTATAACATTATCCCTTGTATTCATTTTTCCAAATTATCCCCCCCTCCCTCTATTCCCTCCCCCCAATGACAGGCAATCCCATACATTTTACATGTGTCACAATAAAACCTAGATACAATATATGTGTGTAAATACCATTTTCTTGTTGCACATTAAGTATTAGATTCCGAAGGTATAAGTAACCTGGGTAGATAGACAGTAGTGCTAACAATTTACATTTACTTCCCAGTATTCCTTTTCTGGGTGTAGTTATTTCTGTCCATAATTGATCAACTGGAAGTGAGTTGGATCTTCTTTATGTTGAAGATATCCACTTCCATCAGAATACCTCTTCATACAGCACTGAAGTGTACAACGATCTTCTGGTTCTATTCATTTCACTCAGCATCAGTTGATGTAAGTCTCTCCAAGCCTCTCTGTATTCCTCCTGCTGGTCATTTCTTACAGAGCAATAATATTCCATAACCTTCATATACCATAATTTACCCAACCATTCTCCAATTGATGGACATCCATTCAACTTCCAGTTTGTAGCTAAAACCTGTAACTTTCTAATACAATAAAATATTGTCCAATATATTTTCCCAATTAATTTCTTTTTTTTTTTTCCCTGAGGCTGGGGTTAATTGATTTGCCCAGGGTCACACAGCTAGGAAGTGTTAAGTGTCTGAGACCAGATTTGAACTCACGTCCTCCTGAATTCAAGGCTGGTGCTCTATCCACTGCACCACCTAGCTGCCCCCCCAATTAATTTCAAAAGTCTGAAGACTTTTGCTTGCATTCTACCTCTTCCACTTACTAAATAGCATGACTTTGGTGAGTCCTTTAAGTCACTGAGACTCACTTTTCTCATCAAAATGCGGTGATTTGGGGGACGGGACAACATGTTAAGATCTCTTCAAGCTATAAGACCTCAAATTCTAAGATCTCAGAATATAATGGCAGGGGTAGTTAACCAACCTTGAAATAGTGAAAGCTTAGATCATTGGTCATAGGATGATTCAGGCCAGATCACACTAAATGTTGCTTTTAGTTAAGTTGGCAGTTAAGTTAAAGTTCATTTTTTAAATCTCTAGAAATGTGAAAAGTCATGAAAAACATAATGTAGATTTTGGTGGAGATGATAACACTTTATTATTCAAATCAAGAGCTAATGTAGCTTCCAGAATCTTTGTAGTGTTTTATAATCAGGAGAAGTATGTATTCAAATAAAATTATGGGGAAAAGTTTTGAAAATTATTTTATTTCTCTAAGTCGTAAAAAAAGATGTTCCCAACAATTTGTTCCAGGCTTTTTTCCATCTGTGTTTGGTTCTGTGCAGGTACACTTATAATTGGATCATGGAGACAGAAGGAGGTGGGCAAGAGATTACAATGAATTCGTGGTCAGTTTTATCATTCTCGTGGGGATACTTTTCCTCAGTGTGTACATATGTTTCATTGCAAGCCTAAAAGAATACTCATCCCACCATGACTTGGATAGCCAACAACTTTTGCAGTAAGGAATGGACCATTGGCTTTGATAGGCAATTATCTAACAGGGCAAGGAGTAGCAGGGTGTCAATTGTTTATCACATTCTCCTTTTCTCTTTCACTAGGAGATGGTTTTCCCACTGAGTTTGTCACAATTATGGAAAATACCATTCAACTTTATCCTAGGCCTTTTGGAAATCTATAACATAGAATATGATAAAAAATATTTTCATTACTGAGAGACAATTCGGTAGAATAATGAAGAGCACTGGATTTGAAACCGTGAGTGACATGAGTTTAAATTTGTCTCTGCCCTTGCTGCCTATGGTCTGACTTTGGTCAAGGGATTGTCATTTTTCCTCATTTGTAAAATAAGGATAATAACATTTTACTTGTTGATACCACAGGTTTACTATGAGAAAAGTGCTTTTTACACATGAATAACCAACATAGACATGGGCTATTATGATAGATTTAATTATTGCTTCCATCTCTTTCCCTGTACTCCCACAGTTAGCAATCTTGCATTACCTCCAGACCATCAGACTATTTCCTTCTAATTTGTGTCTTTCATTTAAGTCTTTCATGCTTCTATCCACTCTCAACTTTGATTTCTTAAAGTTGTTTTTGTTTGTTTCATTTTGTTTAGAGAGTCTTTTATTTATTTGTTTTTGATGAGACAATTAGGGGTTTATCAAATACTAAATTTTTATAGACCTTGATTATTGTGTCATCCATAATCTATTACACTTATCTACCATTCTTTTTAAGCCAGTATCAAATAGATTTGGTGACTGCTGCTTTATAAAATATTTTTAGGTCTGGCCCTGCTAAGCCACCATCCTTTGTATTTTTTCCCTTAATTCACTTAATATTATTGAATTTTTGTTCTTCCAGATGAATTTTATAATTATTTTTCTAGTTCTATAAAATATTTTTGACAGTTTGATTACTATGACACTGAATAAGTAGACTAATTTAGACAGAATTATCATTTTTATTACATTACCTTGGCCTATCCATGAGCAATCAATATTTTCCCAATTGTTCAGAACTGATTTTATTTGTGTGAGAAGTGTTTTGTAATTGTGTTCATATAGTTCCTGAGTTTGTCTTGACAGTTAGAAACCCAGTTATTTTAAATGGGATTTCTTTCTACTTCTTGCTGGTGGGGTTATAACATATAAATAAATGCTGATGATTTGTGTGGCTTTATTTTATATCCTGTAAATTTGCTAAAGCTGTTAATTATTTTGAATAGGATTTTGGATGATTTTCTAGGATTCTTTAAGTAAATCATTTTATCCTTTGCAAAGAGTGATAGTTTTATTTTCACATTCCCTATTCTAATTCCTTCATTTTTTTTTTTTTTTATCTTTTCTCATTGCTAAGCCCAACATTTCCAGCACAGTGTTGAATAATAGTGGTAATAATGGGCATCCTTGTTTCACCCCTGAACTTTTTGGGAATGCATCCTGCTTTTCTCCATTACAAATAATCTTGCTGTTGGTTTTAGATAGATACTGCTTATCTATATAGAGGAATCAGTGCTGTATTTTGTCAAAAGTTTTTTCTGCATCTACTGAGATCATCATATGATTTTGGTTGGTTTTGTTATTGATATGATAATTATGGGTATAGTTTCCCTGATATTGAACCAATTCTGCATTTATAGTATAAATCCCAGTTGATTGTAATGTACAGCTTCTGATAAGTTGCTTTAATCTCTTTGCTAATATTTTACTTAAAATTTTTGCATCAATATTCATTAGGGAGATTTTTCTGTAATTTTCTTTCTCTGTTTTGGCTCTGATTTACATATCAGTAACATATTTGTGTCACAGAAGGACTTCAATAGGATTCCTTCTTTAGCTATTTTTTCAAATAGTATATATTATATTGGAATTAATATTTAAATATTTCATAGAATTCACTTGTAATGGAGATTTTTTCTTAGGGAATTCATTAATGGCTTGTTCAATTTCTTTTCCTAAAATGAAACTATTTAAGTAGTTTATTTCCTCTTCTATTAACCTGGCCAATTTATATTTTTGTAAATATTTATTCATTTCAGTTAAATTATCAGATTTGCTGCCATACACTTGGACAAAATAGTTTCTAATTATTGCTTTAATTTCTTTTTGTGGGTGGTAAGTTCACTCTTTTCATTTTTGATGCTGATTTCTTTTTTTTTCTTTCTTTTTTCTGATCATATTAACCAAAGATTTATTTATTTTGTTAGTTTTTTTCTTCACAAAATCAACTCTTGATTTTACTAATTAGTTGAATAGCTTTCTTAGTTTAAATCTTATTAATCTTTCTTTTGAATTTCATTATTTCTAATTTGGTATTTAATTAGAAGTTTTTACTTTGTTCTTTTTCTAGATTTTTTAATTGTATGCCCAATTCATTGATCTCCTCTTTCTCTATTTTATTCATGTGGTTATTTAGAGTTATAAAATTTCCCCTAAGAACTGCTTTGTCTTTGTCCCATAGGTTTTGTTACGTTGTCTCATTATTGTCATTAATTTGGATGAAATTATATATTATGTATGTGATTTGTTCATCCAAGTTAATGACAATAATGAGACAACATAAAAAAAACCCTATGGGACATTATTTCTGACTTTTTGCATTTGATTTTGATATTCTTATGCCCAAATACATGTTTTTTTATGTAGGTGTCATGTAGTATAGAGAAATAGGAGTATTACTTTCTGTCTATTCAATTTTCTCTGGATATCTGTCATATGTAGGTTGTCTAGAATGCTATTAGTCTTCCGAGTTCCTTTCATGTTTATTTTGTGGTTAGAATCATCTGATTCTGAGAGAGGAAGGTGGAGGTCCCTCACTAATATGATTTTGTTTTCTGTTTCTTCCTAATAACTGGCCTATTATCTTCTCTAAGAATGTGTGTCCTCTACCACTTGGTGCATATACATTTAGCATCTTACAACTTCTTTGTTTATGGAATCTTTATCAAGATGTACTTTTTTTTCTTTATTTTTTTTAATTAGACCTATTATCTGAATTAAAAATTGCTATCCCTGCTTTTTGTTTTTACTTCACCTGAATCATAATAAATGTTGTTCCAGCTTTTTACCTTTACTCTGTATGTATCTCTCTGTATCAAATATGTTTCTTGTAAACAACATATCATAAGATTTTGTCGTTTAATATACTCTGTTATTTGCTTCAGTTTTTGTGGGAGAGTCCATGATTACAAGCTCTATATTTCCCTCAATCCTATTTTCTCTCTTTTATATATTTTGTTCTCTCTTTCCACCTTGTTCTAAGGCATATATATATATATATATATATATATATATATATATATATATATATATATATATTAATCCATCCCATCCACTATCTTATCTTCTATCACATCTTCCCCTTTCTCCTACCCAGGGTTTCTTCCCTCCCTTCTATCTAGTCCACCCCCTTCTCTCTCCTCTTCCACCTACTACAGTTTATATAAGTTTAGATAAATCTTTCTACTAATAATGATCTAATGAATGATTAAGTTATTCATTCTTTGAGCCAAAAGTGATGGGTTCAATCTTCAGACAATGTTCATCTCCTTCCCTTCTTTCCCTTCTTTGTAAATAGGTATTTTGTGCCTCTTTATGTGATCTAATTTCTCCCATTATTACTTGCCCTTTGTTCTTTTCCTAGTACAATTCTTTTTTACATGCCTTAATGACTTTTTCTTTTATAACATTACATAAGAGTTCATTTAGAATCACACCCTCCATCCATATGATGCTGCTCTTTGTCTGTCCTTGTATCAGACACAGTTTTTAAGAGTTATAGACATCACTTTCCTATCTTGGGAACCTTTAACTGATGAGGTCTGGATTTTGGGGTTCCCAGACAGGGAACCAAAAATGATGAGGGTAGGGTTCCTGGTTGTCATGGAGTTAAATGATGAAGTTAGTGGCAGGTTTGGGGTTCAGGGAACCAAATAAAGCTGTTTGGCTTCCCTAAATCCCCCTAGGATTTGGCAAAGGATAGGGAGTTGTGGAAACCCCCTTCCGGTGGTGTAGAGGTCCTTTTTAAATGAATTTACAAACCTGAAAAGCTAGACTGGTAAAAAAAAAAAAAAAAAAAAAAAAACTTTATTATTGGCATTGGGAAGTAAGCCTTTACTATGTATTAATAGAAAGACTGAATTCCTTGGTGGCAAGATAAAATTTCTAATAGAGTCCTGGCAGAGAGATAGAGAATTTGTTGCAGAGAAATTCCAACATAGAGGTAAATAGGTAAGGAAAATAGAGAGTAATATTGAAAGAGAATATCATTTCAGTGAGCAGAGGTTGCTGCTATGCCAAGAAGAGAGATTCCTTGGCATATTAGGTCTTCTGCAATGACTGAGTTTAAAAATTGCCATTTTTATAAGGAAATCTGAAATAGAAGTTTCAGCTGAATGAGATTCCCTCAGTGTTGTCACTGCCCTCAGAACTAGATGAGACTACTTAATGGGAGTGGTTTTGAGCCAACAATAGGGGTCAATAGAAATCTAGATCTCTGGTAAAATGAGATTACTTCACTAGACCCACAAAGATAAACCATTTTTATCTTGATTCCCTGAGGCGAATCTCAAGAGGCAGGCTTCAAGGAGAATTTCTCCTTGAAGGAGAGTTTTGGGGTCCCCCTTCAGTTTCAGACTTCCCTCATCATAACCTTTAAATAACATATATTACCCCCTCTTTATATTTCTCTTGAGTTCTGTATTTGAAGATTGAATTTTCTTCTTAGTTCTGTTTTTTTGTTTGTTTGTTTGTTCTGTTTTGTTTTGTTTTGTTTTGTTTTGTTTTGTTTTGTTTTTGTAGAAATGATTGAAATTCTCTTAATTCATTAAGAATCCATCACCTCTTTGAAAGATGATGTGGAGTCCCACTGGATAGTTAATTCTTGCTTGTAGCTCTAGGTCCTTTGCCTTCCAGAATGTGGTATTCCAGGCATTTTGATCCTTTATTGGAGAAGCTGCCAGATCCTAAATAATCCTCATTGTTGGTCCTTGATATTTGAATTATTTTGATCTGGCACCTTGCAGGTATGTTTTCCTTGAGATTATATTTCTGGAGTTTTGCAACAATGTTCCTTGAAGTTTAACTTGTGGAATCTCTTTCTGAACGTGATCAATGGATATTTTCCATGAGTATTTCCCTTTCTAAAATATAGGACAGTTTTCATTGATAATCTTTTATGAAATGCTGTCCTTGGGCTTTTATAGTCTTAAGTAGATGAATAATTTTAAACTTGTCTCTTTTGGATTTATTTTACAGATTGGCTGTTTTGTCAATGAGATATTTTACATTTTCTTCCATTTTTTCCTTTCTTTTTAGTTTGACTGATTATTGAGGTCTCTTTCATTTACCCCATTCTAATTTTTAGTGTGTGATTTTCTTCAGTTAGCTTTTATATCTCTTTTTCTATTTGATTAATTTTACTTTTGAAGGTATTATTTGCTTCTGTGGAATTATTTTTTTCTTTTGCATTTGGCTTATTGTATTTTTTAAGGAATTGACTTCTTTTTCCAAGCTGTTGACTCTTTCTTGCATAGCTCATTTCTTTTCTCATTTTTTTCTTTGGCCTCTTTTATGTGCCTTTTAATGTCTTTTATGAGCACTTCCAAGTAGCTCATTGGGCTTTTGACCACTTCATATAACTCTTTGAGATTTCTACTGTGGACATTTTGTCCTCATCTTAGTTGTTGTTTTGGTCTTCCCTGTCACAGTAGTTTTCTATGGTTAAGGTTCTTTTCTGTTTCTTTCTCATTTGCTTTCCTTTTCTTTTGGTATTTCTTTTTTTTTTTTTTTTTTTTTTTTAATAGTCTAACTCTGCTACTGGGATAAAGGGCTTCCTGTTCAGCTCTGAGACTTGGCTTTGAGCATAGGGATCCCTTGTGTTAGCAGTGACTAGCTTCATCTTCTCTTTATAGGAAATAGCCCGATACTCCAGAATTTGTCTTCTGACCTGGGACTGGGGACTGACCTACTTGTTTCCTCTGCTACTGAGCCAGGACCAAGGGTCTCAGTTGCTGATCTGTTGTGATTAAAACCCTCTTAGTGGTTCTCCTAGGCTCTGAGTTGAACTGAACCCCACTTTCACTCCAGTGAGATTTGCTTTTCTTGAAATTTTGACAATGTATCTTGATCAGGACAGTGGTTTAATTCTGTCAGACTCTATTCAGAGGTTTGGTTTCATGTGGTTTTTGAGGGACATTGGGAGAACTCAAGCAGCTTCCTATCTTCACTCCACCATCTTGGTTCTACCCTTGGAAATGAAGTGCTTATACCTTATTCTTTACATGAAATCAGATGATCTTCTCTAGTTGTACATATCCATAATACTTATTTATTCTTTTTTTTTCATTTCCAGTCATTATTGGTAATGTGTTATAGTCTATAACTTCTTAACCTTTTTCATGTCAATGAACCTATTTGACTTTCTCTTGAGTCCTATAGGCCCCTTTTTGAATCATGTTTTAAAATGAATAAAATAAAACATATATATATTATAAACAAAAGCAATTATATTGAAGTGCAGCTATTAAATGTTTTTTTGTTTGTTTGTTTGTTTGTTTGTTTGTTTAATTCAGAGATCCCACAGATTCTATCAAGAACCTCTGCTGTAATCTACCAATGTTTTCCAACCTGCATTACTTTTTGGGTCTCTTGTAGTATTATAGGATATGATGATATATTTAAAGACAGTGTCAATATCTCTTTTAAACAGTGAAAAAGAAAAAAAAAAGAAGTGGGTCAGAGAATAATGTCTCAGAGAGGTTTGTTTTGTTTTGTTTTGTTTTGTTTTGTTTTTAGTTTGGGGACTCTGTGCAGTTGGACAGTCCCTCCTCTTCAGGAGCTCACATTGTACTGGGAGAAACAACATAAATAAAGATAAATTGATTTAAAATTTGTGAAGTAAAATTAAAAAAACATATATTTTAGATAGAGGATACTCACAACAAGGAAATTAAAGAGGCATGTTATCAGAGATAATAACTGAACTTTTTCTTACAGAGAATTAAAGATTCTAAGTGATAAGAATGAAAAGAGAAACCATTGTAAACATTTGAGACTGCTTTTTATACAAGCTGTTTGACCATGAGTAAGAAATTGTGTTTCTTTGTGTCTCAAGCAACTTTTAGGCAAGCATAATTTGCGCAAAAATTGACAGTCTACATTAATGAAGGGAGTTTCTACACCACGAGTCCTGTATATTCTATAAAATGACAGATGCTGAACATACTTTTCCTTAAATTTCATATTCATAGAAGCAAAGAATCATTAATTTTAGAAGTTAAAGAGGCCTTGGATCTAATTTAAACCCTTTAGTTTGCCAATGTAAAATTTGAGGCCCAGAAATTTTAAAAAATAAATATATAAATACTAAATATTGAGTTCAAAATTGAACCTGCATCTTCTTATTCTAAACCTAGTGCTTTTGAGACTTGTGTTTATGGAATTTAATTACAGAGATGTGATCAGCAAAAAAAAAAAAAAAAAAAAAAAAAAAAAAAAAAAAAAAAAAAATCAATGTATTCAGAAGAATTCCTGTAATACCATATTCTGGAAGACAAAGGACCTAGAGTTGTAAGCAAGAATTAACTATCCAGCTATCCAGTGGGACTCCACATCATCTTACAAAGAGGTGATGGATCTTTAATGAATTAAGAGAATTTCAATCATTTTTATTTTTGGAATGCTTCTTCCTCTAAATAACATTCATTCATGAATTATGAACAGACGCTTGACATTTTTATCATGAATTTTTTGTAAAATTTCAAAATTAAGGGTCTTATGTTAATCTATTATAATGGTTTTCTTTTGTCTATTTCATAACAAGCAAGTGGAATTTATTAAACCCTTATCCTTAATATGGAAGGTTTCTACAAAAGGAACTAAACAAATATGTGAATTAATTAATTGACTTGTTGCTTAATGTATTAATAAAGCCTTATAGCAGCTTACATTTTAAGTTTGAATTGGAAAGAGTTTTAGTAAGAAATTTAATGGTTTTGATTTCAATAAAATATAACTCTTATTGAGCTAAGTACTCAAAAAAATTCCAAAATCATGTAAAAGTGAGAAACTTATTGGTCTAGATTTCAATAAAATATTACTTTTAATAGACAATTGAAGTCCTCAAAAATTCCAAAATTAGGGGGCGGAGCCAAGATGGCAGAGAAGAAACACACGACTCTGTGAACGTCCTTACTCCCTCACAACCAATTAGTTAAACCAGCCTCAGAAATAGCACTGGACTGATAGATACCACAAGGACTGGAAGCACCACTTACCAGCTGAAGAGAATCAGGAGTTTCAACAGAAAAGGTCAGTTCTCAGGGGAGGATGAAGAGAGGCCAGCACAGACGGCTGGGTGCTAGCATACTGTGCCGATTGCGCTGGGAAGGGCTCTGGATCAGAGAAGCCATTTAAGTAAAGGAATCTGGCACAGACTGTTAGCTCTTCTCTGCTTATAATATAGCAGTTCAAAAGAGAAATCTAAACTAATTTTTTTAAATTCAGATAGATTAGATTTTCCCGGATCCTAGGGGTGACTCAGCAGATCTCTGCACCAGGGGGTGTGGCCTCAGCTCCCACCTGAGACTAGTTAAAAAGATTGACAAGTGGGCAGATACGGCCCAAGGCAACACACTCTGCCTAGCTTAGCTGGAGGGAGTGGAACTCAGCTCCAGAAGTCCCAGAGAAGCAGAACCTTTGAACTAGGGACCAGGGTTTCTGGCAGACACTTCCAGTTTGAGCTCAGGGGCTTTTCACTTCACCTGCTGCAGACATCCACACCCCACTGGGAAGCATAGGCTGGGCTTTGTGCCTTCTTTACTGTTCAATCTCAAACCTCAGGGAAGCAGCTAGAACACAACTCCCTCAAGACACAGCAGTGCTAGTCACCTCTGAGGCACTTCCAGGAGGGGGTAGGGAACTCTCTCCCAGAGCTCTTTCTTACCTCAGGCTCAAGAGCCGCTGCATCCATCCTGTCTGGGAGGAAGCTGGTGAAGAAGTAAATAAAGAATTTCCCACCCCAGGGACAGACCCCAAAAGATTTTTTAAGTATGAACAAAAAAGCCAGAAAAACTATAGATTCCTTCTACACAGAGAAAGAGCGGGTATCCAACCCCGAGGAAGTTAACAGCAGAGAGTCAGCAGATAACAACGTAAAGGGGAACGATTCCTGCCCCCCCATCACATAACTCTCTCTTAGAAGAGACTATTAAAAAGTTAAGAGAGTTTGAAGAAAAATGGGGAAAGGAAAGGGAAGCGATGATAGAGAATAACAACGTCCTGAAATTGGAGTTGGAAAAAATAAAGAATTCACAGGAGATGCAGGGAAACAAAATTTGTGAATTAGAAAAGGTTAAAAAATCACAGGAAAGTAGGATTTCTGAATTGGAAAAGATAAAAAAAGTCTCAAGAAAATAGAATTTCTGAATTGGAAAAAGAAAATAATTCTCAAAAAAAAATTAGGGAAATGGAAAAAAATTCAATAGAGCAAAATAATTCATTTAAAAACGAAATTGGGCATTTACAAAAAGAACTAAAAACTGTGAAAGAAGAAAATAACTCCTTAAAAGTCAGGATGGAACAAACAGAAATGAATGATTCACAGAGAACCCAAGAATCAGTCAAACAAAACAAAAAAAATGAGAAGCTGGAGAACAACGTCAAATACTTACTGGGAAAATCTATAGAACTGGAAAATAGATGTAGGAGAGATAATCTGCGGATCATTGGACTTCCAGAAAGCTATGACCAAAAAAAGAGCCTAGATTCTATTTTACAGGAAATTATCAAAGAGAACTGTCCAGAGATAATAGAAACAGAAGGGAAAGTAGATGTGGAAAGAATTCATCGAACTCCTTCTGAAATAGACCCTAAAAAAAGAACACCACGGAATATTGTGGCTAAGCTGCAGAATTAACACACAAAGGAGAAAATCCTGCAAGCAGCTAGAAAAAAACAATTTAAATACCAAGGTGCCACAATAAGGGTCACGCAAGATCTGGCTACCTCCACATTAAAAGATAGAAGGGCCTGGAACCTGATATTCCTTAAGGCAAAAGATCAAGGACTGCAACCAAGAATGAACTACCCAGCTAAGTTTAGCATCTTTTTCCATGGAAGAAGATGGTCATTCAATGAAATAAAGGAATTCTATATATTTCTAAGAAAAAAACCAGACTTAAACAAAAAATTTGATCTACATCCACAAGACTGAAGAGAAACAGAAAAAGGTACACAGAACCCTTGAGAACTGTAACTCTCTTGTGGGTATATAAAAAGTACTCATGAATAATTTTGACTTTACTGATATAAAAGAAAAAAAGGGGGGTGTAGTAAAGGGAGGAGGTCATTTCAGAAAAAGGGGAAGGAATGATAAAAAGAGGGAAACTACATCCCTGGAAGAGGCATAGAAAATACACCATATCTGAGGGATTTTAGTGAGGGGGAGAATCATTGTGTGAATCTTACTCTCATCAGGAGAGGCTCAAAGAGTAAATAATTAACATATTTGTTTTTCAGAGAATTTTCTCTCACCTTATTAAAAGGGGGGAGAGGAAAAGGGAAAAGGAAAAGGAGAATAAGTGAAGGGACTTGGAGGGAGGGGGAGGGATACTAAAAAAAAAAAAAAAAGGAAGGGTTGCACATCACAAGGGGAGTCTGTAAATTAAATATCGGGGAGGGGGATCAGGGGGGTCAAGGGAAAAACCATAATCTGGGGATAATATGATGGCAGAAAATACAGAATTAGTAATTTTAACTGTAAATGTAAATGGGATGAATGCTCCCATCAAACGGAGATGGATAGCAGATTGGATCAAAAATCAGAACCCTACAATATGTTGTCTGCAGGAAACACACTTAAAGCAGGGAGATACATACAGAGTAAAGGTAAAAGGTTGGAACAGAGCCTATTATGCTTCAGGAAAAGCCAAAAAAGCAGCGGTAGCTATCCTTATCTCAGATCAAGCAAAAGCAGAAGTAGATCTAGTTAAAAAAGATAAGGAAGGAAACTATATCCTGCTGAAAGGTAGCATAAATAATGAAGCCATATCAATACTAAACATATATGCACCAAGTGGTATAGCATCTAACTTTCTAAAGGAAAAGTTAAGAGAATTGCGAGAAGAAATAGACAGTAAAACTATAACAGTGGGAGATCTCAACCTTGCACTCTCAGATTTAGACAAATCAAACCACAAAACAAATAAGAAATTAAAAAAGGAAATAGAACATTAGAAAAACTAGGTATGATAGACCTTTGGAGAAAACTGAATGGCAATAGAAAGGAATATACTTTCTTCTCAGCAGTTCATGGATCCTATACAAAAATAGACCATATATTAGGATATAAAGATCTCAAAATTAAATGGAGGAAGGCAGAAATAATAAATGCCTTCATCTCAGATCACAATGCAATAAAAGCTACATTCAGTAACAAGTTAGGGGTAAATAGACCAAAAAGTAATTGGAAAATGAACAATCTCATCTTAGAGAATGACTGGGTGAAAGAGCAAATTATAGAAACAATTAATAATTTCACCCAAGATAATGACAATGATGAGACATCATACCAAAATCTGTGGGATGCAGCTAAAGCAGGAATAAGGGGAAATTTTATATCTTTAGAGGCTTATTTGAACAAAATAGAGAAAGAGAAGATTAACGAATTGGGCTTACAACTTAAAAGGCTAGAAAAAGACCAAATTATAAACCCCCAACCAAAAATTAAACTTGAAATACTAAAATTAAAAGGAGAAATCAATAATATTGAAAGTAAAAAAAAAACTGTTGAATTAATAAATAAAACCAAGAGTTGGTTTTATGAAAAAGCCAATAAAATAGATAAACATTTGGTAAATTTGATCAGAAAAAAGAAAGAGGAAAATCAAATTGTTAGTCTTACAAATGATAGGGGGGGTCTTTCCACCAATGAAGAGGGAATTAGAGAAATAATGAGTTACTTTGCCCAACTTTATGCCAATAAATTTGATAACTTAATTGAAATGGATGACTTCCTCCAAAAACATAGGCTCCCTAGATTAACAGAGGAGGAGATAAATTGCTTAAATAGTCCCATTTCAGAAAAAGAAATAGAACAAGCTATTGATCAAGTCCCCAGGAAAAAATCCCCAGGACCAGATGGATTCTCATGTGAATTCTACCAAACATTTAAAGAACAATTAGCCCCAATGTTATATAAATTATTTGAAAAAATAGGAGATGAAGGAGTCCTACCAAACTCCTTTTATGACACAGACATGGTACTAATACCTAAACCAGGTAGATCGAAAACTGAGAAAGAAAATTATAGACCAATTTCCTTAATTAATATTGATGCTAAAATCTTAAATAAGATATTAGCAAAAAGACTTCAGAAAATCATCGCCAGGATAATACACTATGATCAAGTAGGATTTATTCCAGGAATGCAGGGCTGGTTTAATATTAGGAAAACTATTAATATAATTGACCATATTAATAATCAAATTAATAAGAACCATATGATCATCTGAATAGATGCAGAAAAAGCATTTGACAAATTCCAACATCCATTCCTACTAAAAACTCTTGAGAGTATAGGAATAAATGGACTATTCCTTAGAATAATCAGGAGCATATATTTAAGACCGTCAGTAAGCATAATATGCAATAGAAATAAACTATAACCTTTCCCAGTAAGATCAGGAGTGAAACAAGTTTGCCCACTATCACCAATACTATTCAATATAGTACTAGAAACGCTAGCCTCGGCAATAAGAGCCGAGAAAGAGATTCAAGGAATTAGAGTAGGAAATGAGGAAATCAAACTATCACTTTTTGCAGATGACATGATGGTATACTTAGAAAACCCCAAAGGCTCTGCTAAAAAGCTACTAGAAATAATTCAAAATTTCAGCAAAGTGGCAGGATACAAAATAAATCCACATAAATCCTTGGCATTTTTATATATCACTAACAAAATGCAACAGCAAGAGATACAAAGAGAAATTCCATTCCAAACAAGTGTTGAGAGTATAAAGTATTTGGGAATCCATCTACCAAAGAAAAGTCAGGAATTATATGAGAAAAATTACAAAACACTTGCCACAAAAATAAAGTCAGATTTAAATAATTGGAAAGACATTCAGTGCTCTTGGATAGGCCGAGTGAATATAATAAAGATGACAATACTCCCCAAACTAATCTATTTATTTAGTGCTATACCAATCAGACTCCCAAGAAACTATTTCAATGACCTAGAAAAAATAACAACAAAATTCATATGGAAGAATAAAAGGTCGAGAATTGCAAGGGAACTAATGAAAAAAAAAAACTCAGAAGAGGGTGGTCTAAGTGTACCTCATCTAAAGCTATATTATATAGCAGTAGTCACCAAAACCATTTGGTACTGGCTAAGAAATAGACCGGTAGATCAGTGGAACAGATTAGATACAAAGGACAAAAAAGGGTACATCTATAGCAATCTAATCTTTGACAAACCCAAAGATACCAACAGGAGGGACAAAAATTCATTATTTGGAAGAAACTGTTGGGAAAACTTGAAATTAGTATGGCAGAAATTAGATACAGACCCACACTTAACACCATATACCAAGATAAGATCAAAATGGGTCCATGATTTAGGCATAAAGAGGGAGATAATAAATAGATTAGAGGAACAGAGGATAGTCTACCTCTCAGACTTGTGGAGGAGAAGGAATTTATGACCAGAGGAGAACAAGAGATCATTATTGATCACAAAATAGAAGATTTTGATTACATCAAACTAAAAAGTTTCTGTACAAATAATACTAATGCAAACAAGACTAGAAGGAAAGTAACAAATTGGGAAAATATTTTTAAAAGCAAAGGTTCTGACAAAGGTCTCATTTCCAAAATATATAGAGAACTGACCCTAATTTATAAGAAACCAATCCATTCTCCAATTGATAAATGGTCAAAGGATATGAACAGACAATTCTCAGATGAAGAAATTGAAACTATATCCACTCACATGAAAGAGTGTTCCAAATCACTACTGATCAGAGAAATGCAAATTAAGACAACTCTGAGATACCACTACATACCTGTCAGATTGGCTAAGATGACAGGAACAAATAATGATGAATGTTGGAGGGGATGTGGGAAAACTGGGACACTAATACATTGCTGGTGGAGTTGTGAAAGAATCCAGCCATTCTGGAGAGCAATTTGGAACTATGACCAAAAAGTTATCAAACTGTGCATACCCTTTGACCCAGCAGTGCTACTACTGGGCTTATATCCCAAAGAAATACTAAAGAGCAGAAAGAGACATATATGTGCCAAAATGTTTGTGGCAGCTCTTTTTGTTGTAGCTAGAAACTGGAAGATGAATGGATGTCCATCAGTTGGAGAATGGTTGGGTAAATTGTGGTATATGAAGGTTATGGAATATTATTGCTCTGTAAGAAATGACCAGCAGGAGGAATACAGAGAGGCCTGGAGAGACTTACATCAACTGATGCTGAGTGAAATGAGCAGAACCTGAAGATCACTGTACACTTCAACAACAATACTGGACGAGGATATATTCTGATGGTAGTGGAAATCTTCAACATAAAGAAGAGCCAACTCACTTCCAGTTGATCAATGATGGACAGAGGTACCTACACCCAGAGAAGAAACACTGGGAAGTGAATGTAAATTGTTAGCACTTATATCTGTCTGCCCAGGTTACATGTACCTTCAGAATCTAATGCTTATTGTGCAACAAGAAAATGGTATTTACACACATGTATTGTATCTAGGTTATATTGTAACACATGTAAAATGTATGGGATTTCATGTCATCTGGGGGAGGGAGTAGCTGGAGGGGGAGATAATTTGGAAAAATGAATACAAGGTATAATATTATAAAAATATATAATAAAATTTATTAAAAAAAAAGAAAGAAATGAATAAATGTGAATGTTAAAAGCCATAAAAAAATTCCAAAATTATATAAAAGCATATTTTAAAAGTGACATGAAATAGCCTAAATAACTTGGTAAAACATAAAGTCCTAAACTTGGGGGAAAAGGAGGTACTTTCTATTATAACTGTGCCATTATATGACTTTGGGCATGACATTCCTTTCCAGTCTTCAGTTTTCTCCTTTGTCAAGTTAAAGAATTAAAACAGATTGGGATTCTTAGCTTTCTTTGTGTTATGAACTACTTTACTAGTCTAATAAAACTGATGAAACCCCTCTCAGAATAATGTTTTTTACATGTATAAAATACAGAGGATTACAAAGGAAATGCATTAGGTTGAAATAAAGATGCATATTTTTTCACATCCAAGTTCGTGCAATCCCTGAAATCTATTTAGAGAGGGCAAGAAGACTCGGTTTTTCATTACATTATCATTATTTACTTTTGTTGTGTTCTTGTTTCAATAACCTGTTTTTCTTTTTTTCTTTTTCTTTTTTTATTAATTTTATCATTATAAATTTTTTGACAATACATATGCATGAGTAATTTTTTTTATTCGATTATCCCTTCTATTCATTTTCCAAATTTGCCCCTCTCTCCCTATACTCCCTCCCCTACATGACAGGCATTCCTATACATATTAAATGTTTTACAGTATAACCTAGATACAATATATGTATATAAATCTGATTTTCTTGTTGTATGTGAAGAATTGGATTCTGAAGGTATAAGTAACCTGGGTAGAAAGAAGAAGATATTAGTGCTAACAGTTTACATTTAATTCCCAGTGTTCCTTCTCTAGGTGTAGTTATTTCTGTCCATCATTGATCAACTGGAAGTGAATTGGATCTTCTTTATGTAGAAGATATCCACTTCCATCAGAATATATCTTCATACAGTATTATTGTTGAAGTGTATAGTGATCTTCTGGTTCTGCTCATTTCACTCAGCATCAGTTCATGTAAGTCTCTCCAAACCTTCTGTAGTCATCCTGCTGGTCATTTCTTACAGAGCAATGATATGCCATAACATTCATATACCTTAATTTGCCCAACCATTCTCCAATTGATGGACATCCATTCATTTTCCAGTTTCTAGCCACTACAAAAAGAGTTGCCACAAACATTTTGACACATAGAGGTCCCTTTCTCAACTTTAGTATTTCTTTGGAATATAAGCCCAGTAGTGGGTATAGTGGATATAGTTTCATCATCATCTGAAAATTGTCTATTCATATCCTTTGACCATTTATCAGTTGGAGAATGGCTTGATTTCTTATAAATTAGGGTCAGTTCTCTATATATTTTGGAAATAAAGCTTTTATCAGAACCTTTAACTGTAAAAATGTTTTCCCAATTAGTTATTTCCTTTCTAATCTTGTTTGTATTAGTTTTGTTTGTACAAAAGCTTTTTTAATTTGATGTAATCAAAATGTTCTATTTTGTGATCAATAATGATCTCTAGTTCTCCTTTGGTCATAAATTCTTTTCTCCTCCATAGGTCTGAGAGATAAACTATCCTCTGTTCCTCTAATCTATTTATGATCTCATTCTTTATGCCTAAATCATGGACTCATTTTGGTCTTATCTTGGTATATGGTGTTAAGTGTGGGTCCATATCTAATTTATGCTATAGTAATTTCCAGTTTTCCCAACCGGTTTTTTTTCAAATAATGAATTCTTATCCCAAATGTAGGTATCTTTGGGTTTGTCAAACACTAGATTGCTATAGTTGTACCCTTTTTTGTCCTGTGTACCTAATCTGTTCCACTGATCGATTGTTCTATTTCTTAGCCAATACCAAATGGTTTTGGTGACTGCTGCTTTATAATAGAGTTTTAGATCAGGTACAGCTAAACCACCTTCATCAGACTTTTTTTTTTTTCCATTAATTTCCTTGAAATTCTCGATCTTTTATTCTTCCATATGAATTTTGTGGTTATTTTTTCTAGGTCATTAAAATAGTTTCTTGGGAGTCTGATTGGTATAGCACTAAATAAATAGATTAGTTTTGGGAGTATTGTCATCTTTATTATATTCGCTCGGCCTATCCAAGAGCACTGAATGTATTTCCAATTATTTAAATTTGACTTTATGTTTGTGGCAAGTGCCTTGTAATTTTGCTCATATAATTCTTGACTTTTCTTTGGTACATGGATTCCCAAATACTTTATACTCTCAACATTTGTTTGGAATAGAATTTCTCTTTGCATCTCTTGCTGTTGCATTTTGTTGGTGATATATAAAAATGCTGAGGATTTATGTGGATTTATTTTGTATCCAGCAACTTTGCTAAAGTTGTGAATTATTGCTAATAACTTTTTATTAGAATCTCTGGCGTTTTCTAAGTATACCATCATATCATCTGCAAAGAGTGACAGTTTGATTTCCTCATTACCTACTCATATTCCTTTAATCTCTTTCTTGACTCATATTGCCAAGGGTAGCATTTCTAATACAATACTGAATAGTAATTATGACAGTGAGCAACCTTGTTTCACTCCTGACCTTACTGGGAAAGGTTCCAGTTTATCTCTATTACATATTATGCTTAGTGACGGTCTTAAATATATGCTCTTGACTACTCTAAGGAATAGTCCATTTATTCCTATACTCTCAAGCATTTTTAGTAGGAATGGATGTTGGATTTTATCAAATATTTTTCTGCATCTATTGAGGTGATCACATGGTTTTATTAATTTGATTATTAATATGTTCAATTATATTAATAGTTTTCCTAATATTAAACCAGCCCTGCATTCCTGGTATAAATCCTACTTGATCATCGTGTATTATCCTGGGATAATTTTCTGAAGTCTTTTTGCTAATATCTTATTTCAGATTTTAGCATCAATATTCATTAAGGAGATTGGTCTATAGTTTTCTTTCTCCATTTTCACCCTACCTGGTTTAGGTATCAGTACGATGTCTGCATCATAAAAGGAGTTTGGTAGGACTCCTTCATCCTCTATTTTTCCAAATAGTTTATAGAACATTGGGGCTAATTATTCTTTAAATGTGTGGTAGAATTCTCATGTAAATCCATCTGGTCCTGGGGATTTTTTCCTGGGGAGTTGATTAATAGCTTGTTCTATTTATTTTTCTGTAATGGGACTATTTAAGCTGTTTACTTCCTCCTCTGTTAACCTAGGAAACCTATATTTTTGGAGGTAGTCATCAATTTCACTTAAGTTATCAAATTTATTGGCATAAAGTTGCGCAAAGTAACTCCTTATTATTTCTGTAATTTCCTCTTCATTTGGTAGAAAGATTCCCCTTTTCATTTGTAAGACTAACAATTTGATTTTCCTCTTTCTTTTTTCTGATCAGATTTACCAAAGATTTATCTATTTTATTGGCTTTTTCATAAAACCAACTCTTAGTTTTATTTATTAATTCAATAGTTTTAGAATTTCAAGTTTAGTTTTTGGTTGGGGGTTTTTAATTTGGTCTTTTTCTAGCTTTTAAAGTTGCAGGCCCAATTCATTAATCTTCTCTTTCTCTATTTTATTGAAGTAAGCCTCTTAAGATATAAAATTTCCCCTTAATACTACTTTTGCTGTATCCCAAAATTTTTGATATGATATCTCATCATTGTCATTATCTTGGGTGAAATTATTAATTGTTTCTATAATTTTATTTTTCCCCCAGTGATTCTTTAAGATGAAATTATTTAGTTTCCAATTACTTTTTGGTCTATTTACCCCTAACTTCTTAGTGAATGTAGTTTTTATTGCATTGTGATCCGAGAAGAAGGCATTTACTATTTCTGCCTTCCTGCATTTAATTTTGAGATATTTATGTCCCAATATATGGTCAATTTTTGTATAAATTTCATGAACTGCTGAGAACAAAGTATACTCCTTTCTATCACCATTCAGTTTTCTCCAAAGATCTATCATACCTAGTTTTTCTAATGTTCTATTTACCTCTTTAGTTTCTTTTCTTTTTTTTTTTGTGGTTTGATTTATCTAAATCTAAGAGTGCAAGGTTGATATCTTCTACTATTATAGTTTTACTGTCTATTTTTTCTTGCAACTCTCTTAACTTTCCCTTTAGGAAATTAGATGCTATACCACTTGGTGCATAAAGGTTTAGTATTGATATGGCTTCATTGTCTATGCTACCTTTTAGCAGGATATAGTTCCCTTCCTTATCTCTTTTAATTAGATCAATTTCTGCTTTAGCTTGATTTGAGATAAGCTTTTTTTTGGCTTCACCTGAAGCATAATAGATTCTGCTCCAAACTTTTACCTTTACTCTGTATGTATCTCCCTTCTTAAAGTGTTTTTCCTGTAAACAACATATTGTTGGGTTCTGACTTTTGATCCAGTCTGCTATCTACCTCTGTTTAATGGGAGAGTTCATCCCATTCACATTTACAGTTAAAATTACTAAATTTGTATTTCCTGCCATCATATTATCTCTTGATTATGCTTTTTTTCCCCTTATCCCCCCTTTACCCCTTCCCCAGCATTTAATTTATGGACCTCACTTGTGACGTGCACCTCTCCCTTTTTAGTATCCCTCCCCCCTCCTTTTAAATCCCTTCCCTTTTCGTGTACCCTTCCCTCATTCCCCTTTTCCTTTTCCCTTTGTCTCTCTCCCTTATAATAAGGTGATAGAGAATTCTCTGAAATACAAATATGTCAAGTATTTACTCTTTGAGCCTACTCTGATGAGAGTAAGATTCACACAATGTTTCTCCCCCTCTCTAAATTCCCTCAGATGTGGTAGATTTTTTATGCCTCTTCCTGGGATGTAGTTTCCCACTTTTTATCTCTCCTTTTCCTTTTTCTGATACTATCCCCTACCCTTTACTACTTCCCTTTTTTATGTTATATCAGTAAAATCAAATTATCCACGTGGATTTTCTGTAAATCCACAACAGAGATGCGGTTCTCAAGAGTTCTTTTTACCTTTTTCTGCTTCTCTTCAGTCTTGCGGATGTAGATCAAATTTTTTGTTTAAGTCTGTTTTTTTTCTTAGAAACAAATGGAATTCCTCTGTTTCATTAAATGACCATCTTCTTCCATCGAAGAAAATGCTAAACTTAGCTGGGCAGTTTATTCTTGGTTGCAATCCTTGTTCTTTTGCCTTTTGTAATATCAGGTTCCAGGCCCATTGATCCTTTAATGTGGAGGCAGCCAGATCTTGGGTGACCCTTATTGTGGCACCTTGATATTTGAATTGTTTTTTTCCTAGCTGTTTGCAATATTTTTTCCTTAATTGGGTAATTCTGCAGCTTAGCCACATTGTTCTGTGGAGTTCTTTTTTCAGGGTCTTTTTCAGAAGGTGTTTGATGAATTCTTTCAACGCCTATTTTCCCTTCTATTTCTATTATCTCTGGACAGTTCTCTTTGATGATTTCCTGTAAAATAGAATCTAGGCTCTTTTTTTGATCATAATTTTCAGGAAGTCCAATGATCCTCAGAATATCTCTCCTAGATGTATTTTCTAGGTCTATAGATTTTCCCAGTAAATATTTGCCGTTATTCTCCAGATTTTCATTTTTGTTTTTGTTTTTGTTTTTGTTTGACTGATTCTTGGTTTCTCAATGAATCATTCATTTCTATTTTTTCTGTCCTGATTTTTAATGAGTTATTTTCTTCATTCACATTTTTAAATTTTTTTTGTATATGTCCAATTGAGTTTTTAAGTGAATTATTTAGCTCTGTTGAATTTTTTTTTCCATTTCACTGATTTTTTGGGGGAGTTATTTTCTTTTTTCCAAATCACAAATCCTACCTTCTTGAGAATTTTTTATCTTTTCCAATTCAGAAATCCTACAGTCCTCTAATTTTTTAAACTTTTCTAATTCACAAATTTTGTTTCCCTGCACCTGCTGTGAATTCTTTATTTTTTCCAACTCAAATTTCAGGATATTGTTATTCTCTATCATAGTTTTTCTTTCCTTTCACCATTTTTCTTCAAACTCTCTTAACTTTTAAATAGTCTTTTCTAGGAGAGAATTATGTGATGGGGGGTAGGTATCGTTCCCCTTTAGGGTTTTATCTGGAGACTGTCTGCTGTTAGCCTCCTTGGTGTTGGATACCTGCTCTTTCTCTGCATAGAAGGTGTCAATCATTCTCTTCAGCTTCTTACTCATTGTAAACACTCTGTGGGGGATCTGCTTTTATGTAATAAATTTATCAGCTTCCTCCCAGACTGGATGGACATGGCAGTCCTGTGTCTGGGTAAGAGAGAGCTCTGTGAGAGATTTCCCTTCCCCCTTACCCAGACATGTCTCAGAGGTGGTTAGCACCACTGCACTGTGAGTAGTGCCCAGTGAGGAACCTTTCTGTGTGACCTATCGAGTGGCCTGAGCTTTAAGGCTGAACTTTGAAAGTATCACAAACCTCAGCTGAAGCGTTCTATGGGGCTGTGGATATTAGTAGCTGATGCAAAAAGCTCCTGTGCTTAAATAGGAAAAGTCTGCCTGGAAACCACAGTCCCTACTGTGGAGGTTCTGCTTCTCTGGGAGTTCCGCTGCTACTAGAATTCCACTGCCTCAGGCTGAGCCCCACACTATGTGGATTAGAAGCTGCCCCGGGCTCTGTCCCCTGCTGTTCAGGTTCTTAACTGCCCCAAGGAAAAGCCCTGGACTGCAGAAGGCGGCTGCACAGTTGTGCTGAGATTGGTGTTTGTTCACTTCCGGATTGGGGTGGTTCTAGGATCTGGCTTTATATTTTAAAGTATCTTGATTTCTCTTCTGATCTGCTGTTTTATAAGCAGAGTAGAGCTATCAGCCTGTGCCTGATTCCTCTATCTCAGTGGTTTCTCTGATCCCAGAGTTCTCCCCAGCCCATTTGGCACAGTGTGCTAGCTCTTAGTCCAATCCTGTCTTTGCTGATCTTTTTTTTTTCCTCCCCTACAAACTGACCTTTCCTGCTGAAATTCCCAATTCTCTTCAGCTGGTAAGTTGTGCTTCTAATCCTTGTGGTTTTTACCAGTCCTGCATTATTTTTGAGGCTGATTTAACTAGTTGGTATCGAGGGAAAAAGGGAGCTTACAAATTCGCATGCATCTTCTCTGCCATCTTGGCTCCTCATCCATGACCTATTTTTCTAATAAATAACCTATTTTTTTCCCTATACTCATATTAAATAAACAAGATGTCTACAATCTAGAAGGGAAGATTTGAAATCACAAAAAAAACTTTGGATCAGACTAGCTTCTGACACATTCTAATTTTGTGAATGGACATTTTGCTTCAACTTGGAGCTCTATCAGGCAACTGAAAAGTATTATACATTTAAAAGGAGTGGGTTATGTCATTATCAGAGGGATTACAAGAAAGGACATCTACTATGCATTCAAAATCACCAATCCAGACTATGAGAACAGGAACAAAAATTATGATGGTCATAAGCATTAAAAATCTGTGAATGAAATTCCAATTAAAAGATGAATTAAATTACCTTCTTTTTATGTTACATATGCTTTAAAGGGAAAAGGTAAGAGATTTTAAGCCACCATTGCTTAAAATCTTGGAGAATGAATTTTCTCAAAAAATGTTTTGAATTGTATTTAGCCTCTCAGTACTTGGATGGCAATCTTCAACAGCTCATGAACCCCATAGGCCAGCCAGCTTGGTCATAGGGTAAATTCCCTAATGGTTCTCTTTAGGAAGACTGCCTAAACAAATCTCTCTGAAAGAAACATCCCATTAGAAACCAAGAGTAATGGGTCTGAAGAGTGCTATGATTTCGACTAACTGTTCAGGTCAGCAGCATTCTCGATCAGCCCTTAAGCTTTTTCCTTAGTCAGCTGGAATGAAACTGTTCTAAAGAGTCAGACAATTCTTTTTTCCTAGTTATTACACAATCAGTAACTTTGAAAAAAAAGGATTTCTCCTCACTTGAGTTTCTGGAAAGCCCCCCTGCTTTATAAATCTGTCTTGTTCATCTCAAGATACAGTATATACTTACCTCAGCATATTTCCTCTGCATGTGAACTCCCTGCCACCTTCATCTGAAGAAGAAGGATAAAAAAGGAAGAGAAATGCACAAACCTGATAAAGTAGCACTAGGGAAACATCAAGAATGGAGTATAGGAAATAATAGCTTTTCTGTCCTTCAGCACCCTGTACTAACCCCTGCCACAAAGCTGTAGTATTTGAATGTGAAGCAATCTGCTAAACAGAATTTCTTCAAACAAATCATGAAATTGGAAAAGGGAAATGATTCCACAGTCATTAAAACATTTTTGAGTTGTTTTTTTTTATTTATTTATTCTGTTTAATTTTAAATTATTCTGAAAAAAAAAAAAAGTGGGGGAAGGTATACAGACCTCATCAGACTGCTAAAGGTGCTGGCACTATGACACTAATTAATTAATTAATTAATTAATTGGATTTTGAAAACTCTTCCCTATACCATATCTGTGACAAGAGTATATCAGAACTCTGCTTGACAATGGAGATAGTATGATACAAAAGAAAAAACCTTAACTAGATTAAAAATATCTGGTTTTAAATTCTTTCTCTGTTGCTTTATACACACCAGTGAGATTAGCCACATAACCTCCCAGGGTCTCAGTTTTCTCAGCTATAAAATGCACAGGGTGGGTCAGAGAAGTTCCTTCTAGTTTTAGAGCAATGATCATTTGGTCCTATGAACTCTGAAAGTGCTAATTGTTAGGAAGATTTTCACAATAACATCTTGAAGTCTCCCTTTGTTTCTCCATACCTTTCACCATTTATTTTGAACTCTGAACTAAAAGGTTGAATAACCTCTCTCTATTTATTCCAGGTATTTCACCATCTTGGTCACCCTCTCCATGACATATCCTAACATGCCTACGTCCTTCACACATTTGAAAATCCTTTGAAAGGAATAGGCAATTTTAAATTCTGAGAATATATAGTAGTAATTTGATATGATGTTGATTCATATCGATTCAGATTCATGGTTATAGTGTATAGGAGAATCCCAGTGGGATCTCTCTCCATTGGTAAAGCTATAGGCCTTCAGAGTTGCCAAAGGCAAATATTTTTTCACAAAATCAAGTACCTAATAATGTGTCAAAAGCAAAACCTGAATCATGTCATCCTGACTGCAAAGCCAGTCCACCATCCAACATCTTTGCTTCTTTATTGACTATTGGGAAGAATTTTTTGTAAGACAGATCAATTAAAAGTTGTTATTAAACTAGCAAAAATGAAATCCTATGCTTGTTTAATTTAAATGAATTAAAGCATGTCTAATATTCCATAATCCATAATCCCAGAGACTCAATTTCTCTAAACTTTAATTTTCTCATCTGTAAAATGGGAGTATTGAATATAATGGACTCAGTTTCCTTTCCTCTCTAAATCTCTGAATTTCTGAGTTTATCTCTTGCTTGAGGTGATAGAACAAGTTGGTGATAAAGCCAAGATAAGAAGCCAGGCCTATTGTCTCTGATGCTAAAACACAGTCTGCCCTACCAGTCTGCTCCCAGTTTGTACTGATTTTTTTGAGGAGATATTTTTAAGAAAGATGGAAAAATAGAAATAAATCCTTCTTATGGCAAAGAAACAAATGGGGGCTATTAGGGGGAGAGAAAATGCAAGGGAAAGCCAGGAAGACCAAGCCATTATCTGAATTGCATTTGTCCTTTAATTCACTTTGCCCTCTATATGAAATTCAGCATAAAGACATCTGCCAATATCTGAAAGGCTTCTGCCTTTGCTTGAATTATGTTTTTAAATTAGACCCTAAAGCCACCTTCTAATGCATTACTTTCATTGACTAAAGCATGCTCACAGTCCAGGACTACTCCCCTGATATCCTTTATTTAATCAGCCTGAGAATGGTAAAGAATCATCCTCATCCTGACATAAATCTCTGCCATATCCTGCTGACTTTTACATTTCACCTCCCTGGTAATGCATGACCTCCCTGAAAGAAAATAAAACAGATAAATATTTTAGCAGGAGGGGGAGGGAAAAGTAGCTATCTTTTTAGATAATCAGTGAAATGTATGCAAATCTGAATCTTTGCCTCTGAGGTGGCATCCTTGTGCACCACAGGAATTATTTCTGTAAACAGTTTTAGCTTTTCCTGCTAAAAGGTTATCTGAGTGATTGATATGTTTGACAAAGAAATTTAAGATCATGAGCAATAAATTCTATTTATTATTTACACCACAAATGCAGGACTAGAAGTTAAGTATATTGGATGGTGTCTAATTTCTTACCCTCTTCCTTTTTCACCATCCTCCACAATTGGCACTTTCAAAGTAATGGATAATTCTTAGCTTAACTGATATTTCCTTTTCAAATTGGGGTTCTTGACTTTTATCTGTGCCATGGAATTCTTTGGCAATCTGGTGAAGTCGTTTCAGAATGTTTGCCAATAAATTAAATAAAATTGAATAATTATAAAGGAAACTAAATACAGTGAAATACATTTACCAAAATTTACAAATGAATAAAAACAAATTAATGGACTCTAGATTTAAAAACCTCTGACCTGTGGGAAACCTTAACAATCAAACTATCTCTCAAATTCATTTTCAGTAAAGAATCCATAAAACACAGAAATAAAACAAACAAACAAAAATAGAATTGAGCCTCAAGAGAAAGACAAAACAAATTAAAATGAAGCTATAGGATTTATTATTATTAACCACATTAGGAGTTTTGACATAGAGAATTGGGCTATTTCCTGTCTTGATCAGGCAATAATTAATCTGTGATCTTGGACAAGTCTAGAAATAAATTTCTTAATCTGTAAAAAAGATAAAACAAAGACAAAACAGCTCCCACTTGACCCAAAAATAATATAGGACTAATTGTAGTGATATACATTCATCTCCATTTTACAAAGGACTTTCTTCACATAGATCTCTCTAAGTGACTAATGTAAGTATTTTTATTTCTATTTTAATATACTAATTAAGACTATAGTTGAAAAGGAAGAGGAGAGAATTAGATTTTTTTCAGGAGGTTGCTAGGTCCTTTTCCTGATTCCAAGTTTCTCATAATAACATAAGCCCATGTGTGGGATGATAAATCTAACTTAAAATCACTTCTCAGAGATCTCTCAAAGTGCTTTATTCAGGTACCTTATGAGGACCACAAATCCAATAAACTAGGTGTCCAGTAAAAAGGAGGTCACCCTTTCAGAAGGTGGGGGAGATCATATAGTTACAAGCCTTAAGAAATCAATGCAACCCTCTCCCTCCTTTCTCTTATCCAGTTGATTTTCATTATCTCAATTAACGTCTGGAAGTAACATGGACTTGTTAAATTTTGACCTGAATTTTATAATGATCAGTTTCATAAATTTTACAATTGTTTTTACTTTATTCAACATGAGCACCCTACCTCCCAAATTTCCCAGGTATATTGAATCCTTAGTTAATGATTTTATAAGAAACCATATAGTCCCCTCACAAAGAGGATATTTGTTTAGAGGTAAGTAATCCATTAAACTAGGACAACCAAGGAGACTTGGTTTAGAGATTACCAAGTTTACTGATCCCTTAGAATGTCTCCAGTTCATTAATTAGTTAGCTTCTTCTAAGAAGTTAAGTAAAGTTTCAGGAGGTCAAATATTTCTAAGAAAAGAGCAAAATCTTTTGTTCTCCTACCCAGAGTCCTAAAGATTAACAGATCTGAGATGTCCTCAGTTTTCTGTCATATGCATCAATTCAATATATACACTTTGTAGTTATTACTGCAGGCCACATGGCCTGGGATAACACTACCTGGCAAGAACTAGAAATGAACATCAGTCGAAGAGTATCAAAAAAGTAAATGGTGGGCATTATTTGGCATTTATGAGCAATGAAAGAAAGTTAGCTGGATGGTACAGTGTACAGAGTGCCTGGCCTGGAATTAAGAAGACTCATGAGAGTTCAATCTGGACTTGGACAATTAATTGCTCTGACCCAGGACTAGTCACTTATCATTTTTTACCTCAATTTTATCATCTGTAAAATGAGCTGGAGATGGAAATAGGAAACCACGCTAGTGCCTTAACTCAGAATAAGGATTTGCAAATTTGGGCATGACTGAAACAACTCAACAATAAAGGAAGGATCACAAAAATAAGAGGAATAAGTGGAATGTTGTGAAAGAATCTCATCACACAGAGAAAAAGTGATTGATCATATGGCAAGAGTGAGGAGTGATATGTGGCTGGTCAGTGTACTTCAATTGTCCCCTCATGAGACATAAGAAAGCAAAGAAGGGCTCCAGCACATGAGATGAACTTTTGGGAGGACATGTAGAAGAGTTCCATGGAATGGAATGATATTAAAGCTTTGGGATCTTTAATGTTGCAGGAAACCTACAAAGATTTAAATCAAAGACCAATTTGAGTATTTGATAGTTTACTACATAAACAAATGCAATCTCAGAGAAGTAAAAGTGACTTGGTCATACTTCCATGGCTGGTATGTATCAGAGCCAAGTTATTGTTGAAGGTCCTTCTGGACTGCATTCAGAAGACTGGCTTTTTAAAATTATAACACAGAGCCTGAATGTGTCTTTTAAAAATCAAGTTTATAAGTCTTTAGAATTGGGAGGTATCCCAGAGTTCATTAAGTCAAACTTTTTGAATGGCAGAAAAAGGAAACTTGTGCAAAAAATGTGGAACAAATTAGAGAATGATGATGATTATGACTCATTTATATTTTAATTTCTCTATAATGATGTTTAGAAGTAAAATAGTACATTTCAGAGATAGATTCAAATTCAAGTGTCTTCATACACTATAGTTTCAAGCTAGTTCCCTCTACAGCTAGTAAACTTTAGTTTGAAGTTTAGCTAATCTGAGAGTTTCTATGTGTCTTTTTTTCTTCCAAGGAAAAACAAACAGGATTTGTGGTAGATGTAATAGTCTCTCTGGCTTCTTTTTATTTTTTAAAGTTCAATAAGTTTTATTATTATTATTATTATTATTATTATTATTATCATTATCATTAGAAGTAGTAGTAGATCCCTACTTAAAATATTTTTGCTTTATAATTAACATATATATATATATATTTCTTAAATAAACACTCATTAAAAAGATTAATGTTTTAAAATGTTTTGTGTTAATGTTAAAAAATAACTTTACTGAAGTATATTGGAATGTATATTAAAAACAATAGATAAAATTCATGCATTTCCATTCATACATTCCTGGAACTCTGCTATATCCTGACAAGATTTGAATGTGGTTTTCATTAAGCAATATCATTTGAGAATTTTTTTTTTTCTGTCCGAATAACCAGAGCATTGGCACATCCTACTAGAATCTACTTATTTGTGTTCTCAGGGTATCTTGCCTGTAAGTTGGCTATTCTATCACTCACCTTGCATGACCTGTCTGGTGTACCTTTTTTGTGCAACAGCCTTTCTCCAGTGCATCTGCCAGAGGGAGTCTTACTCTGACTATAGAAAAATGATCCCATCAGGCTAGGGATTTTCTAAGTTTCTAAGTATTCTAAGTGAAGCAAATTTGAAGGAAATTACTTCTGCATGCATCCTCCACATGTTTCTGGTGTTAAACATGGAGCAGAAATGGAAAGTAATAATCCACATCCATTTCCATCCCCACTTTCCCCATTCTTCTGCCCCAAGCTTGAAATTGCCTTTGAAGAAAAAAAACTAGATCTTTGGAGTTGTCTTGGCATAACAGCTAATTAGGCTTAGGAAAATTGTGGACTTTCAAGTCATGGCTATTTATTCTTTCCCCATTATCCTATCAATCTCTTCAATTTCACAATACATTCTTCATTAGTTCCTTCTCTCTGATTTTCCTACATTTCTTTTTCTACATGCCTATCATTATTTATTTTCACTATTATTTCTACCACAATCCATCTTCAACCTGCCTACCTACTTGTCTGTCAATCAGCTAATACTGTTTATGTGTTATGTAAATGTGCAAACAGTTAAAATATAAAGAAGAGTTTAAAAAATGATTCTTTCTCTCAAACAGCTTACAGTATAATATCTTAACATAGGAAATAACATGCAATCCTATAAACATGATGTTTATAGGATATATTTTTGGGGGGTAGTCTAAGAGAGGAGAAATTAAGAGTAAGGATTGGGAAAGGCTTCTTACAGGAGAAAAGGGATTTAAATGAGACTTGAAGGAAGCTGGGAAAGCTAAGAGGTAGAGGTAAAGATACAGAACATTTTAGGCATAAGGGACAGCCTGGGAAAACATTTGGTCAGGAGATAAGGATGCTATGTGGGGGCAGAAAATATTGAGAATAAGGTATAAGAAGACTGGAAAAGGAGGAAAAGACTATGTTATGAAGAGCTTTGAAAACCAAACAGAGCATTGTATATTTTATTCTGGAGATAATGGAAAGCCACTGGAGTTTATTGAATAAGGGGAACAATGTGGTCAAATACATATTATGTTGTTGTTGTCATTTATTTAGTTGTTTCAGTCATGTTTAAACTCTCTGTGACTTCAATTGGGGTTTTCTTGGCAAAGGTACTGAAGTGATTTTCCATTTATTTCTCTAGCTCCTTTTGCAGATGAGGAAACGGAGGCAAAGTTACACAGCTAGTAAGTATCTGAGGCCAAATTTAAACTCAGGAGGATGAGTCTTTCTGACTTCAGTCCTGGCATTCTGTTCAGTGAACCACTTAGCTTCTCCATGCATTTTAAGAAGATCAATTTAATAGCTGAGGATAGAGTAGGGAGAGACTTGTGGCAGAAAGACCAATCAATGGGCTATTGTAATAGTCTAGGCTACAAAATAGTCAGGCAATAAGAGTATGCATCAGAGTAGTGAAAAATTTATTTTCTTACTTCTCTCCCTTTCTTCCCTTCCTTACTTTCTCCTTTTGCCCCCTTTCTGCTTTCCTTTCTTTCTACATTCCTTCCCTCCCTCTTTTTTTCATCCCCCTCTTTCTTTCCCTTCATTCCTCCTTTCTCCTTCCCCTTTTTCTTTCTTTCTTTCCTTCCTTTCACCCTTTATCTTTCCTTCCCTCCTTTTTTTATTCCTTTCTTCTCTTTTTCTTTTTCTTCCTCTCTCTCTTCCTTCCTTCCTTTCTTCTTTTTCTTTCTTTTTCTTTCTTTATTCCCTTTTCTAATCAACTTCCCTATCTCTTTGGAGAGGGAATCTATATCTATAATATCATGAATTGAGAGAGAGGATCTCCCAGTGAAGAATTTCATTTAATTGTTTCAGATTGTGACAAATTCTCTGTAATCTGTCAATTTTAGAGACTTGCCTGGGAAATCTGAGAAGATCCCAAGTTTCTGGGTGTGAATTTTGAAGCGAACAGAGGGGTTTTTGCATAGCAATTTTAATTTTCAGATGAAGAAATGAAACTTAGCAAGATGAAATAACTTACCATATGCATAGGGAACAAAACAGTTGGAATTTTTATATTATTCCTTAGATTCCAGATTCAGTTTTGTTTTCACTATATTATTCCATGTCTCTAGAGTTTCTTACCCTAGTCACATAGTTAATATAGATTGCGGGAATACTTGAACTTGGGAGTTCTGGATTCTAAAGTGGGGGCTTTCCAGCATGCTTCATATGCCTCTCACCTCACGTTATCTATTTTTGGACTATATCAAGTTTCATTCTCAAATTTCAGAAAATAAAAAATGCAAGGTAGCTCCCCGATGAAATTTTTCACCTTATACTGAGGTGTTTTTTTTTTTTGTTTTTTTTTTTAAATAACAAATTTCCTTTATTAGGGGAAGGGGCTATTTCACCAAACATTATCTGTATCCAGGCAATGTCGATCCAGGTGCCAGAAAATTGCAGGCCAGTAGGAAAATGGTGTAATCTGTGATTCCATCTGGCCCATGAATTTCCAGTGGCCTTGCTTATAGATTGTCAGAACTGTTCATTAAGTTTGTTGTGAAACCAAGGGCTTAATATCTGTAATTTGGAGGGTTCAATAGGAAGTTAAATTGAGTGAAACTATTTTTGAATGACTACTCTGGTTTCGGAGAAACAGCCGACATTGCAGTTAGGGAGAGCTACATTTTGTGGCTCTACCAGGAATTCAAAATTATTTATAGGGCTTTTCAGTGAAGAGCTTTGTTGGGCTAAGTTGAGAAACTTTCTTACAAAAGCCAGCAGTGCTGACAAAAGGAAACATTTCTTGTATAGATAGGTTATCAGCCACAACCACATTACTTTAAATGGCTCAAACAGCAAGAAGGCTAATGCTGTTTTCTGGATTTTTTGTTTTTCTTTTGGGTCTTTTTTTCTGTCTGATTTATAGTTGTCTTCAATTGCACGCAGGGTACTGCAAATGTTTTTGCATGTAATAAAGTATGTTTGAATATGATTGAATGCTTGATATAAATGGAATCCCTATTACTGGGGGTCCTTTCATGATGGCTATTTATAAGCAGTGCCTTAGTTATGGTATTGATAATGGAAACATTTATCCACTCGCAGTATGAAAGGGAAGCTCTCTGGGCTATAAAATATGGCATCAAAAAGCAGATGGAAATTATGACAAATGTCCTGATGCTTAAAATAAAGACAAGAAGCTTATGTCAGGGGCAATGCCAGAGAACCAGTTAATGTCACCACTTCAGTTTTGAAGAGGAAGTAGACAGAGGTAGATACTCATCTGGCTCTACTTATAGATAGATGAATGATATAAAACTCACCCCTCCTTTCCTGTCCCCATTTCCTTACTTTCAGAAACAGAATTGCTGAGAAAACCTTTAATCCACTTCATGAATTGATGGTTGCTAAACTGCTTTCTACAAGCTGAAGGATTTCAACCTGGTAATATTGATCCAATAGCTTCATTTCTAGAGAGCTGAGAGCGATCATACCAATTATTGCTACTCCTCTCAACATCATTGTATTCGTTTGTAGATATCTTTAGTCAAATGTATATTTTTGTTTCTCATTCAAAACAAGGTGACCAAAGTCTATGACAATTATTTTCATCTTGAACAATATCAATAACATATATAGTTCAAAATACCTTGTCATATGTTTCAGATAGTTTCAGAGTTTCATGAGTCATGGGACTTCAGAAATAGAAGGCACTTTGGCATCACCTAGTCTAATGCATGCTTTGTGATTCATTGGCATAGACTTGGGAAAACCAGGGACTCATGCATACTTTTATGAATCAACAGAAGATTTTAGTGGAAATAACTATGGCCATAATGAAAAAAAAAAAAAATATATATATATATATATATATATATATATATATATATATATATATATATATATATTTACCCATGCACACATAAAGCACAGAAATACATACAGAATGGAACACCAGAACACTTAGTATTTTAAGCTATAATGTAAATAAATTTATCTAACCAAGATAAATTTTCCTTGTTTAATGATAAAGGAGAGACTTTGCCAACAAGCAGGGACTAAATCTGTAAACTATTATTATTATTATTATTATTATTATTATTATTATTATTATTATTATTATTGTTATTACTATTATTTTATGTCAGATGCCTCCTTGTGTCTAAAAAAATTCAACAAACTGTTTTAAAATAATTTAAGGTGAATCAATTAATCAGTGAAGAAATCCTATTCTATGCCTATTACAGGCTAAGCACTCTGTTAAGTGCTGATGGTAAACAGATAAAAATAAAGCAATCCATGTCCTTACGGACCTCATATTCTAAATGAGGAAATAGTGTGTACATCTACATCTATTCTGAGAATATGTATAAAACAAAAATATAGTATATAGAAGATATACACTAGCAGTCACTTACTATATGGAAGGAATTATTCTATAAACTAGATATAAAGGTGAAAAAATGACCTACTTGAACTCAAGGAACTTACAATTTAATAGGAAGGAATAGTTCATGTACACAGACAATTAATATAATATAAAGTAATATGTAATAGAAGTAGAAGAAAGATAATAGCAAAAAGCATTCAAGAGACCTGGAAAAGGAAAAATTACCACAAACTGTGGTAATCATATGAATGTCATGGAGAAAGTAGACCAAGATCTGATCTTTGAAGAAAGAAAAAAAATTCAGTATGGAAGAAAGGAGGAAACACATTTTTTTTTTAAAAAAATAGAAAGATAAGTTATGGAATAGTATCAAATTTTGTAATGTTCTACTTGTAATTTCCTTTGTAAATTTTTGCCATGGATCACTTATATATTAAAAGGATTTGGTTTTTGTTTTTGTTTGTTTATGGTGTATGTGTGTGTGTGTGTGTGTGTGCATCCATGTGTGTACATGTGCATGAGTATATATTTATTTGTTTGTTTTTAAGTTTCAGATTAACAAATTTTTATTTTCCTGGGTGGCCACAAGTAACTTCTCAGCCTTTTTTTTTTACAGCCTACTTGTACTATCCCTCTTTACACTAGGTTAAAAAAGAACAAACTTATTAAATGGTGGGGGTACATTTGTCAAGTTTTATCTACATGCAAGGCTTTTTGTTAATAAATCATATGGAAGCTTACAAGATGAATAAAACTTGATCATTTCCCTTAAAAAAAACTTACATTCTGGTGACATTTACACATTATAAGATAGCTTATATAGTACAAATTAATTGACTAGAATGAAGCAATTAATTTTTGATTGCTTTCTTCCCTACTCCCACATTACTCAGTGTAGAAGTGGAGTCTTATAAGTATTCATTTTATGGATGAAGAAAACTGAGAGCCAAAATTTTATTTGACCAAAGTCATTCAAGTAGTAAATGGAAAAAAAAGATGATCAAAATATTATTAAAACTGACAAACTTTGAACTCCAGATTTAGGAACCATACCACTATACCACATCAACCCTTGTGAAAAATGTCACTAAATATTGGAGGAATATATAAAGTGTGTAATGATTATGGGGTGGATTACTCAGGTGGTTGTTGTTTTGTCCTTCATTCTCAAAGAGGACTATGACATCAGGAAAATGATGCCATGACATGCAAATTAATATAAGGAGGGTTTTGTAAGGTCACCTGCCTCAATTTCTCCTCCAGAATCATCTGGATTCAGTGGCCAGATATAGATCAAGACAAGAGGAGATAACTCAGAAAAAAATTCCTAGAGGAAAAAGGTCTTGATGATTAGATAGGAGAAGGGGTATGGATATATAGAGGGGAAGGAATAGCCTTCCAGAAAGAATATTGTGAACCAAGTTATCAGACATTATGGGAAAGAGAATTTGTGTATCAGAGCAGTTTCAGTAAAGGTAGATATTAGATTAGAGATCAGATTATGAAGGGCTTTGAATGTCAGAATAAAGAGTTTAGGCTTTAGCTAGTAGAGAATGGAGAGCCTATATATGCAACAACTTTTTTTTGTTTGTTTTAAATTCAGGTGAAACAATGGACAACACTCATATGAATTCAATAACGACATGTCCACAAGGACATTTCAAACAAATGAATGAGTCATGAAGATTTATTTACAGAAATTTCTGCAAGTCACATCATTGCCACCAAAAATGACAAAAAAAAGTAATTGTCATGGATTTGAACATGAATGTCAATTGGTGCAAATTTTGCAAGGAAATCAAAGAAACTGCATAAATAGGAAGAATGTATTACCTATTACATATCTATAAAATACTATTAAAAGACAGTAATTATATAGCTGAATCTCACTATCCTTCATAAGCTTACAGATGATAAATATCTATGTTAAAATATAGGTTATATAGGTTAATAGTATTTTATATATAGTCAATATGTTTTATATATATTTAATGTATTTTTACACATATTTATTATTATCAATACTGTCAATAAGTCAAAAATAATATATATAATATAAATATCTATTTAATATACATATACATAATATATATGTACATATATGTATATTAAAATATATAAAATATAAATTCCAAAATATCCTTCAGGATTTAACAAATCAATTCTACTGAAGTATTATCACAGTCATAGCTACTGCCCTCAATAACAAAGAAATAATACTGAACCATATAAATTCATGAACAGTGTGTTCAAAAGATGCTGCTATACTGAATACTTATAACCTCCAAATTGTATGTGTTGAATAGCTTTCAAATTATAAAAATGTGTCAGGAGGAATAAAAGTCATTTAGAAATAGAATGAAGTCATCACTTATATCTTCCTTTCTTCTGTGAGAGTAATCCTAAAGATGCCTTCAGTGTATCTACAAAAGATGAAATTGCCTTCCATTGTTTTTTATGAATTACAGAAAAATAATAATTTTATGTTCCTACTTAATAGTTCACCAAATATTAATTACATAAGAACGATATTAGGATAGCAACTTATCTTAGGCTTATTTCTATTTGAACTCTATTAAATGAATATAAGATGAGGAAAATAAAAATAATCTTAACAACAATAATGATGGGAGTATTGATGATAACAGATTGCATTAATTTAAAGACAGACTTGAAATTTACAAAATATTTTTACAAAATAATTCACTTGATCTAATACAAGTTTGAAAATGGTTACACAGACATTTTTTGTGTATTTTGAGATGGGGAAATTGAAGTTACTCTTGTAAGGCTACAAGAAGACTTACTTATTGATAGCAAGGTCGAATACATTGAGATTTTATAAGGGTAGGGGAAAAACAGTATGATAACCCTGATTGAAGCCTCCAAATAGGACATAAAATGTCCCACTGGACTACATAAAAGCACAGCAGTTTGGCAAAAAGACAATTACATGCAAACACTATCCAAAGCAGTCTGAAGTTCAGTAACACATTAGAAAGAAAATCTGGAGAAAGTAGATTGTAGGAGGGAGGAGGAAGGTAGTAGTTTCCTTGAAAATAACACTGAAGAAACCTTCTGGTTATTTATAATATTAATGTCACATAGATAGAAATGACAATTTTGACAGTCTAGTTTATCACTGATATTTTCCTTATGGATCATGAGCTTTAAAGACATTGACAGGCCTAATTAGGTTTTTGGATACTTAGAACACATCTTAATACTATATGAATATTTCCTCATATAAGCAATAGTCACATAAAACTGTAGCTTGGGTATATTGGAGCATCCCTGGTTTTAATATGAAACTTTTGAACATGCCTAGCTAGTATGACATGAAAACTGCCATATACCCTATCACATGCATAGGAGGCAGATTCCTTTGATTGTCTGCCTACATCTTTAAAATTAATGAGACCAAGCTGGTTACTTTCCTTTTTACCATATCGTTGGCACTTTTCAGTGTACTCTTTTCAGTGATTCCTACCTGCTGCACTCAGCATGGATGCTCTTAACTAAATCAATGAAAGAGGAAGAACTTTGCTTTTCCCATTTCCTCTCTATGGAAATTGTGGGTTTCTTCTCACTAGGGTTTTCATGCAAAGTCCAGGTGGCCACTTATTAGATATGTTAGAGAGAGAATATCTGGTCAGATATGAGATGTATTAGGTAGTCTCTGATATTTCTTCCAGCTGTGATATTTGAGGAAGCACCATCCTGGCTATGTTCAACTCCAGAAGATTAGATACCTGATTCTGAATGTTTCATTTCTCTCCAGATCACACTCCCAATAACTGAAACTTTCTTTATCATTCTCTACAAACCTCTTCATACTCGAAGGTTTATTTCAACCCTAGTTTTCTCATATTGGAAATACCATTTTAACAAGGACATGCAGAACAGCTATATCTTTGCTCTCTAGAGTGCATTTTATCTTAGAACTCTTTCTTCTGTATCCTTCCTCTGCCTTGCCCCTGCTTTTGAACTTCTTTTTATATGTTATTTTCTCATATTTAAAGACTGTAAGATCCTTGAGAGTAGGGACTGCCTTATTTTCTGTTTGCATTTATATTCCAAGAGCTTAGCCTTGAGCCTGTTATATGGCAAGGCTTTGATGAATAGTGGTTGACTTGATTTTCAGATTACTGAAAATTTATAGTTTGATATATTGAGAGCTAGAAACAATTTTAGGGGCCATCTAATCCAAGTATCTCATTTTGTAAATGAGAAATGAAAATGTAAATGAAAAAAAAATGAGACCAAGAGAGTCAAAAAGTCAATAAAGATTTTTAAGTGTCTTCTATGTGGCAGTTACTGTGCTCAATGATCACTGAGAATAAAATGAAAGACACAAGTTTCTGTCTTAAAGGAGATTATAATCTTATGGCAAAACAAGGCATAAAGAGAAGCTGAAAAGGAAAGAAGAGGTACTAATTTCAGGGCATTGTTGGGGAATACAAGACATGGGGAATACAACTATATGGGAAAAAAAGAGATGGCTGTCCCAGGTACCCTTCTTCCATGGAAAGAGGCTAAGTGATCTGAACAGCATCATACAGGTAGTAAGTAGATCTGAGGTTCAAATATAGGCCATCTAATTTCTGATCATTTAGATTTGTTTTTATTGTGATTTAGACCTGCAAAAGAGGAGAAAGTACTCAGACTGATGAAATCACATTGTGTTGTTATCTTTTTATATCTATTAAAGAAAAAATATGGTATGGAATGAAAAAATTCAAGAGTAGGGACATCAAAGCTAGATGTGAATCCATTCTCCATTTCTCATTTACCATTTTGACCTGAATCATATCCTTTGATTCTACTAGGCTTTGTTACCTTATATGTTGTTGTCTGCCCTTCATTAAAGAGGACCATGACATTAATGATGTGATGCCATGACATGCAAGTGAATTGGATTTAAATGAGGAGGGTTATGCAAGATCACCTACCTCATTTCCCTTTGGCTCAAGTGGCAAGATATAGATCAATATGATTGGTCCTGAACCTCTTTCCCTGTAAACCTCTTGAGGTTGGAGACAGGAACTATGTCATACAGTGGGAAGAGCACTGGGTTTGGAATTACTACCTGTGTCACTTCATTTTCCAACTCTCAGTTTTCTCATTTACATGATGAAAACGTAGTGTCAGATGTCCTTGGTCCTATGATTAGATCATAGGTCTTCTTTTCTATGTCTTCAGATCCTGTGACTAGAGACGGCATATGAAATTAAAGTTAAAATGAGATTAGAAAAATTTTAGCTTAAGAAAGAAACATTTGGCATATGGTACATAAAATTCACTACTTCAGGCATATTTGGGGAAGGTCATTCTGAAGTAGGGATCATTCAATCACAGCTTTTTTCAAAGAAAGGTAGGCTTGTTACTTTCAAATGCTTACAATAATTAGAAGTAGACTAGCAGTTTTTCCTATCAGAGTTCTTTGAGGTAATTGCTTTAATGATTACATAATGATGATTTATAATCAGTATATCAATTGTTTACATGGAAATTAGAGTTTCTAAAGAGATGGAAAACAACTAAGTGCATTAAAAACTCTTTGCAATAGTTTTTTAAGTAGTCTTTTATAGACCTTTCTCTATCTGAATTACTATGGGTTTTCAGTTAGTAAAATTGACATTAATGAGATTTTGCTGTAGAATGGATTTATTTAATCATACTGAATTAGAGAGTCATTGGATAGAAATGTTGCTGTGGTATCACTTTTTCTTGAAGCCTTGAAAGGAAGCCATTATTCAAATGAACTTCCATGCTTTATTATAGGATAGGTAGGAGTATTTCATGGAATGTCTTTTTTTTTTTTTTTTAACCTATCTACCACTCATACTAAATCAATCCATCATGTGTCAATAATCAAGCATTTATCAAATATATAATGTCCACTGAAGATATAATTCAAAATGTTAGCTATCTTCTACATAAGAAGCTTATATGTTGCTAGAGGGATACAATATGTTTAGAGGAATTTATATATAAAATTAAAATGTAGTGATTTGAGGGAGAGTACTAAAAAGTGGGAGAATCAAGTGAGAACTTTGAAATAAATATTCTTGATTTCTATTCCTTTGGAAAGGAACCTCTGACCCTGGCCTCCTTTGTAATCTGATATTTTTTTGCATTTAAATACATTATTCTGAAAAGTATCCATGGCCATCACTAGACTGCCAAACAAGTTTTTAACACACATACAAAAACTAAGCCTTGAACAGAATTAGAATTCCAATGTTAGTATTAGAGATCAGAAATAGTTTGTGCAAAAAAAAAATTTGTTTAGACAGTAGATTTCATGAAGGTGAATAATATCCAGTCAATCCAGAAAGTTAACCATGTCAGGTTCTGAAGTATTTTAAATATCAAATTAAGGAATTTACTTTATTGTCTTAAGGTGTATGGGAAGCCATTAAAACTTTTTGAGCAAATGAAGATAGGCTAAGATCAATTAGGTTACTTTATGAAAGAGAGACTGAAGGAGGAGACTGAATGTTTAGAACACTGTCTAAAAAATATGGGAGAGAGAGCATAAGAGCATTTGAATGAGAGAGAATAAGAGAGAAGAATGACACAGAAGTAAGAACTGAAAGACTTGATGATTGAATATACTAATTTAGATTATTGAAGAATATATTACTAAACCTTGTTGTAGTTATATGAAAACTATATTTCACTATAAGTATCCTCTGCCTTATTCCTAAGACCATTACTCTATTATAAGTCTTCATTACCAGCTACTTGGACTATGTCAACAATTTCCCTACAGGTCTTTTTATCTCTATCTATCCCCCAACTAACCTATACTTCACACATTTGCCAGAATAATTTTTTTGCTCTGATATCCTAAGTGAAGGATTTGCTTTATTATTGTGCTGTAAGAAATGCTGAAATGGTTGGTTTCATAAAGACATAAAAAGACTTAGATAAACTTATGCAGAGTAAATAAAGCAGAAATAGAAAAATAACCATTATCTTCCCTCAGAATAATAAAAATGAATAATCTTAAAGATTTTTAAAACCTAACAAAGTTAAACACCTGCACAATGTTGCCAAGTCTATATCAACCCTTTCAAGGTTTTATTAATTCACTGTCTGGGTTAGGTTCACACTATATAACCTGTTTTCACACAAACAAATCTAAGTCTTTTCAGTTAGATTACCAATACCAATTATGTTCAATGTCTCTCAGAATTCCAGGAGTAAACCTTTCCAGAGGAAATATTTTTGCTCTACTCACTACTCCAGTTCAGTAACTCCCATCTAAAGTGTTCGTCATTTTTATACGCCACCATTCACAAGGTACTGTATCAGGCAGTGCATACATATACAACTAACAGCTTACAATATAACATTTTTTTGTATATGAAAATAACCATTTACTTTAAAATGAGACAAAAGTAATATATAGATACTTGTTAGATTCTTACTAAGTGCTAATGAGATAATGAGATATTAGGTTCTTACTAAGTGCTAAGTTGGTACTTAACAATTCTCTGATTTTGCCCTTTCAAGGGAGTTTTACCCCTTTGAACTTCTGGGGAGGAGCTTGTATGTTTAAGAGGAACAAGTTCATTGGTTGAAGTATTTTTTCCCAGAAGCCCCTGAGTTATTCCACGCCCATTCTCTGGGAGGATAAAAGAAGCAACATTGAGCAAGGGAGAGAAGATTCAGTTGAGACTGCAGATCTCCTCCCAAAGAGTGATGGGCAGTTTCTGGAGATAACAGAACATTACATATTGGCATCTACAACTTGGGGCAAGGACTTTTGCTTATCCTGACAAGGACTTATTCTGAGCCCTTCAGAGGAGACTGGACCTTCACAGATACTAATGTTTAAAATAGTAACACACATCAAAAAAAAAAATGTGTAAACTTGTATTTGACTCTCCCACCAATATACTTGATATCTCTGGTGAAAAGTGAGCACCCATTTACAGCACAAATGAGAAGAAAATTCCTATGTTTTGGGTGACCAGACTATAGGTTTGATCTATTCAAGAATATCTGTATTACACAAGTCCACATTGTTCACTACTTGACTTGATCTTAAGTACTATTCAGCAAGGGAAATTATCTTCTTGAACATGGCATTTGCATTGCATATCATTTAAATGCATCATCACCCTTAGAAGAGTATTGTTAGAGCTTAATGTAAAAGGTTTTCTTTCAGCTAAAGAACTGCAAAACTCAAACTCTGGCTATTCCAGAGGCATGTAGACTAGGACAATTTATTCATATATTAGTGTTATGTGTTGTTCAATAAGAATGGAGCTCACAGCAACATGATTTAAATTGATTCTTCAAACTAGTTTACAAGGACCCTAAGCCCCACTCTATCTTTCTCAAGCCAGAATGTGACAACATAAAGGAACACACCAGTAATGGAAGCCTTATGCTTCTTTAAATATAGGTGGCACAGAAATACCAGCCTTTCTCTAACACTCTCTCTAACTACCCCTACCCACCTTGCTTCAGTTTTTCTCCTCAGGTTCCTGTACACCATTCTTTTTCTGGTTTCAATATTTTGAATGGCTGAATTAACTCATAATCAATGATTCACTTTTCACTTATAGTGTCACAACTCCCCAAGTTTCAGTCTATTTTAAATCATAACTCGTAAACCAAAACTCTAATTGTAGAAGTTTTTTTTACCCTCTTTAATAATAAAATAAATATATGCAAATTAACCACAAACCTTTAGTCATTGACACAGTTTTATAAATTGTATTTTATTTTTCCAAATACATGCAAAGATAGTTTTTAGCAATCATCTTCACAAAACTTTGTGTTCCAGATTTTTCTCCCTCTCCTTTCTACCCCCCTTCCCCAAGACAGCAAGAAATCTGGCATAGGTAAAATGTGCAATTCTTCTACATATATTTCCATATTCATCATGCTGAGCAAAAAATTAAAAAAAAATCAGATCAAAGGGGGAAAAGAGATAAAGGACAAATAAAACAAACAACAACAATAATAAAAAGTGAAAATACTATTCTTTGATCAACATTTAGTCTTCACTGTTCTCTCTCTGAATGTGGATGGCACTTTCCATAACAAGTCTACTGGAATTGCCTTAAATCACCTCATTGTTGAAAAGAGCCAAGTCATCATACTTGATCATGATATAGTCCTGTTATAACAGTTTATACAATGTTCTCTTGCTCACTTCACTAAGCATCAGCTCATGAAGTCTTCAAGAGCTTTTCTGAAATCATCCTATTCATCATTTCTTATAGAACAATAATATTCCATTATATTAATATATCATAACTTATTTAGCCATTCCCCAATCATCAGGCATCTAGTCAATTTCCAGTTCCTTGCCACTACACAAAGGACTGCTACAAACATTTTTTCAATTTGAATCCTTATGCCTCTTTTATGATCTCTTTAGAATAAAGCCAGTTGAGACACTGCTGAATAAAAGGGTATCCACAATTTTATAGCCTTTTGGGCATAGTTCCAAAATTATTCTTCAGAATGATTGGAACATTCACAACCCCACCAACAATGCAGTTTTCGTATATTCCCTCCAACATTTATCATCATTTTCTTTCATCTTAGCCAATTGGAGAGATGTGAAATGATTTAATTTTAATTTCTCTAATTAATACTAATTTAGAGAATTATTTAGAGAATTTTTTACAAATGACTAGAAAAAGCTTTAATTTCTTCATCTAAAAATTGTCTATATACTTGGACTCTTCAATTGACACAGTTTTACAACTTTTTTGGATCTTTGGAACTATTTCTTTAGCATCATATTCATCCAGTTTCAGTAAAAGATAATTCTTTAATTATCTATAATTCTAAGTTCTTTGCACAATAATCAGGTATATAACTATAAAGTTTACAAAGACATTTTAGTCTTTATGTTTTATAACAAATATTTTCCTCTCCAAAATTGCCTTATCCTCATCTAAAAGCATTGTTTCTTGATGTATATGTAGTGTATATAAAAACATTTATTTTGTTTTTTCTATTAAGTATCAAAATTTTATTCTAAAGCATCAACAGTATCTTACATTCTTTAAAAAATATACATCTTCCTTTGAACAAAATCGCATTCTCCTCTTTTTGTCAATAATATTATTTTTCAAAAACTTTTTAAATAGTATGCTTTTAGTATGAATGTAGTAAGTTCTCCATAACTATTTGTTGAAGGAATTATTAGCAAAAATGTCAAGCCATTTATAGTCTTCACTATTTAATTGTCCCCTAATCATAAGGGATATGACTATAAGATAATAGGATAGAGGCAGAATTAAAAAATAAATAAATAAATAAACATTAGAACTTGAGATCAAATCCAGGTTGGATTTTCATATTGGGAGACATTACTTTGATTTTAGAGAAGCTTCTTTGTACTAATCCAGAAATTTTTAATCATTCGAATATTTTTTCATCAAAATATTATTGCATATCCCTCATGATAGTTGAACTAATTGCATATTGAGAAAATAGTAAATTGAGAAAATCCATTATAACAAAATTACTAGCAATTCAAGAACCTTTTCATTGAATTTGTATTTTACTCATCATAATAAGTTGCACAAATTTGAAAACAAGTAATGCATGCATGTGAGAGACACATTATTTATTCAGACTACAAAAGATTAGTTTGCTTATTTGTAACAGTGAGTCATCTACTGAGATGGTGGGTGATGCTTGGCAGCTTTCTGAGACTAGAAATCTGGTTGAAGATATTCAAATTTGATCTATCAATATGATTCCTCCTCCATTCTGTTTCATCATTTAGATTTCAATGCATGTATTTAAAATAGATTCACATATAGATATAAAGGCCCCTTCTGAAAATTATTTGATCCCATTCTTAATGAATCCAGATCCCATGTGCTAGGAATCTTTGTTCAATCCATTTCTAGAGTTCCTTTTTATATTTATCTCCTGCATTAGTTTATATGTTAGAGGGGAAATCACTCAAATTCCTTTATAATCACATCTTTTGGGTTCACAAAGTAGTGTGAGCCATTAGTACCTCGTATTTTTCACTAAAGTTCAACCCAACTTGCTTTGAATTCTCTTTAAATATTAAGCATGTAAAAAGAAGGTGACAATGGAAGAGATATCAAAGATTTTGCTAAGGACATGGAAGGTCATTCCAAATGTGAAGATCCCAATATGATTTGAAAAAAAAAAAAAATAGCTGTATTACCAAAATGACAGCACAACTTCTAAAAACTACTCACTTGAAGAGGATAAAATTCATTAAAAACTGGATATTTTATTTGCTTTGGCTAAAATCAGTTCATTTAATTATATTTTCTATAATTAATCAATAAGCCTTTATTAAATAGCTACAAAATATCAGGTCCTGTGCTAGGATATAAAAAGATGCAAAGTACCTTCTTTGCTCTTAAGAAGCTTATAATCAGATAGGTAAAGACAACATAAAAAAGAAGTGTAAAGAAATAAATCCAGATAAATCATCAGCATTTCTATACATCACTAACAAAATTCAACAGCAAGAGATACAAAGAGAAATTCCATTTAAAATAACTGTCAATAGTATAAAATATCTGGGATTCTATCTGCCAAGGGAAAGTCAGGAACCATATGAACAAAACTACAAAATACTTTCCACAAAAATAAAGTCAGATCTAAACAATTGGAAAAATATTATGTACTCTTGGATAGGTGGAGCAAATATAATAAAGATGACAATACTTCCTAAACTAATCTATTTATTTAGTGCTAAACCAGTCAGACTCCCAAGAAACTATTTTAATGACCTAGAAAAAATAACAACAAAATTCATCTGGAAGAACAAAAGGTCATGAATTTCAAGGGAACTAATGAAAAATAAATCAAATGAAGGTGGCCTAGCTGTACCTGATCTAAAACTATATTGTAAAGCATCAGGCACCAAAACCAATTGGCATTGGCTAAGAAATAGATTAGTTGATCAGTGGATTAGCTTAGGTTCACATGGCAAAATAGTCAATAACTATAGCAATGTAGTTGACAAACCTAATGACCCTAACTTTTGGGATAAAAATGCATTATTTGACAAAAACCACTGGGAGAATTGGAAATTAGTACCACAGAAACTAGGTATTGACTAATATTTAACACTGTACATCAAGATAAGATCAAAATGGGTTCATGATTTAGGCATAAAGAATGAGATTATAAATAAAGTAGAAGAACATAGGATCGTATACCTCTCAAACTTGAGACCAAAGAAGAACTAGAGGTCATTATTGATCACAATATAGAAAATTTTGATTATATCAAGTTAAAAAGCTTTTGTACAAACAAAACTAAAGCAGACAAGATTAGAAGGGAAGCAATAAACTGGAAAAAGTCTTTAAATTTAACGGTTCTGATAAAAGCCTCATTTCTAAAATATATAGAGAATTGACTCAAATTTATAAGAAATCAGGTCATTCTCCAATTGATAAATGATGAAAGGATATGAACAAACAATTTTAAGATGATGAAATTGAAACTATTTTTACCCATATGAAAGGGTGTTCCCAATCATTATTGATCAGAGAAATGCAAATTAAGAGAACTTTGAGATGCCACTATACACAGCTCAGATTGGCTAAGATGACAGGAAAATATAGTGATGAATGTTGGAGGGTATGTGGAGCAACTGGGACACTGATGTGTTGTTGGTGGAGTTTTGAACAGACCCATCCATTCTGGACAGCAATTTGGAACTATGCTCAAAAAGTTGTCAAACTGTGTATACCCTTTGATCCAGCAATGTTACTACTAGGCTTATATCCCAAAGAGATATTAAAGAAGGGAAAGGGACCTGTATGTGCAAAACTGTTTGTGGCAGCCCTGAAACTAGAAATTAAATGGATGCCCATCAATTGGAGAACAGCTGGGTATATTGTGGAATAATATTGTTATGGAATATTATTGTTCTGTAAGAAATGACCAGCACGATGAATACAGAAAGGTCTGGAGAGACTTACATGAATTGATGCTAAGTGAAATGAGCAGAACCAGGAGATTACCTTCAATGTGCTAATTTCCAAATATTACATCTGGTTCATATACATAATAGTAAACAGGAAAAAAGTTAACTTATACACAAACATCCTAATAGAAAAGAGCCTTAGAAATGAATAGCTGGTAAGAGTCAACATTTCTTTTCACTGGAAGCATAATGTGGATAGGAAATTTTTTGGTGTAACATTGTATGGGTGGTCTTTAAGAGAATTTGGTTCTTCATTTTAGTTATATGTGGCCAAAGAGTGATTACAGAGTCATATAATTCTGGCAAAGGGATCTTTGATGACAATTGCTATACTCCAGTGCACTTAGTTGATATTTCCTATTTAAAATTAACGGATTGAACTAGCTAATCTTTTCAAATTTTATAAAGTATTTGGTTCTAAATTTTTAAAAGAATCAAAACTTTAAACAACAAAAAAAAGGTACTAACTAGTTAAATCCAAGGCCTTCCCAGAGTCCCTTAAAAGTAAATATCACGATGAGTTCCTAATCACTTTGAAATCTGCTATATCACGCACATTTCTAGTAAACTTTCTAAGTTGGATGTTAAAAAAAAATTCAACAACAATACTATATGAGGATCAATTCTGATGAAAGTGGCTATCTTCAATAATGAGAGGATCCAAATCAGTTCCAATTGATCAGTAATAAATAGAACTAGCTATATCCAGTTAAAGAACACTGGGAAATAAGTGTGGCCCATAACATAGCATTTACACTCTTTCTGTTATTGTTTGCTTGCATTTTTGTTGGCTATTTTTACCTTCTTTCTAAATCTGATTTTTCTTATGTAGCAAGAGAACTGTATAAATATGTATACATATGTTGTGTTTAACTTATACTTTAGCATTTTTAACAGAACTACCTACCATCTAGGGGAGGGGGTAGAGGGAAGGAGGGGAAAAATTGAAACAGAAGTTTTTGGAAGGGTCAATGCTGAAAAATTACCCATGCATATGTTTTGTCCATAAAAGCATATGATACAAAAAGAAATGTTAAAGTAGGGAATAGAGGGTGAGGGAGGGATAAGACATGAAGAAATGGTACTCAGCACAGAAGTGTAATAGAGAAATCCAAAAGAAAATATGAGGAGATGAATGAATTTTTAAAAATACATATTCCATTGCCAAATGAGAAAACTGAATTAGACACTTTGATCTATATCAAAAAGGTATAGCTGATGTCATTAGATGGCTTAAATCTGGAACATTGGGAAAGATTGATGAATTTGTAATCAGAAGAGAATGGATTCAAACTACTGCTCTGAAGCATAATCAAGTCATAACTTCTCTGAACCTCAGTTATTTATTTCATCCTTCCTAAGTTGCCCTGGTACTATTATCAACTACGATACTATTTGCTAGATACTATGTATCTAGCATACTATGTATCTTCTATATATCTAGTATTTTGAATGTTGTTTCCTCCATTCAAATATGAGATCCTTGAAGGCAGGGGTGTTTTTAATTTTCTTTGCATCTCTAGCAATGCTTGATACATAGTTACATATTTAATGATTTTTTGATTGACTTGTACAATCAGAGTGTATTAAAAGGTTCCTTCTAGCTCTATCTAAATCTATGATTGATTTGTACATCCTTCTATTTCATCCATTCATTTCTTCATTTTAAAAGTGCATTAAGTAAATATCATGTTCAATAAAATGTCCTTCCTAAGTAATAGGAAGATATGATGATAAAGTAAAATCTTTACCTTTAAAAATGCTTGTAATCTAGTATATAGAGATAATAATAATAAATAATAATAAATGAACATATACATATATATGTATATGTTCATTTATGTGTGTGTGTGTGTGTGTGTGTGTATTGCTTAGGCACCAAGCTAAATGCTTTACAAATTATAAAAATTTTGAGTGTGAAAGCAACCCTGCAAGTTAAATGCTATTATTATCCTTTTTTGTACATATAAGAAAACTGAGGCAAATTAAGGTTAATTGACTTTAACCAGAGTCACATAGCTAATAAATGTCTGAAGTCAAATTTGAATTCAGGTTTTTATGAATTCAGCCCTGGCTCTGTATCACATACTAAGTTGACTAAGTATACCTATGAATTTGTGTGCATGCATACATGTTTGTGTATATATGCGTGTGTGTGTGTTTATATAAGTACAAAACAAATAAAAATGTGAAAAGTACATGAGGAAAGTATAAAGTACTTTGAGATTAGATAAGGGAAAAATCTCTTGCAGCTATTATTTAAATACTATGAAAGAAGGGACTGGTGATTTCAATTTTTAAAAAGTTAATTAGTAAGATGGAACCAAAATAATCATTATTATTTTAAGGATTATCCCCATGACCTTAAAAATGTCCCTGAATTTCTCAGTTTTCTTTTATATCACTTATAAACAAAACAGATTCCATAAGGATGGGGACTCCTAGAATGAATAACTGTAGAAAGAATACCCTTATCTCAAAGGATTGTGGCTAGCTAACTAATTAATGATTATGTCATTTTGGTGAAATCAGAGCAACAGCCCTTGAGATGTTCTAGTTCATTTGCTCTCAGAATATACCCTTTATGATTGCTTTTAAGGCTATATGAACAGTTTTATTGGGCTATTTGGGAGTGTGAGGGACCTCCAAACACTGGTTTTCTATGAAATACCAAAGGAGATAGAGCAGAAACATGGAAGAGTGATTTGGATAAGACAACCTAATATTCCAAATCATAGGGACTGAATTCAGCCATTGGGCAATAGATTTTTAGACTCTTCTCAGAAGCACTAATAATGTTGACTTGATCCTCAATTCAGGAGAAAAAGTTATAAAATGAATTTGGGAAGGAAATGTGCTATTAAAAAAAAAAAAAAAAAAAAAGATTCGTCCTAACTGCTAGTTAAAACAGAACTGCACTCACTAAGGACTGGAGGTTGACTTTTATAAACTCTTCTTACCTCTCTAATAGCCATGATCATGTGCAGTTCTGCTTCAGGTCTTATTTTAGTGATTAGTAGTTTATGTACCCCAGAAGGCAAGCCTGGAGTTGTGAAGAATAATATCAGGAGGATCTCTGTATTTATTGAAAAGATAATCTATAAACATTTATATAAGTGACTGGTGATCACAAAGAATGATTAGAACTTTAAAAAAATCAGGTGAAAATAGCCTTTTTAAAAAGGGTTCTCAAATTAATATAGTCTTTCACAGTTGTTATTTTTGTATTAATTTTTTGTTGTTGTTGGATGGAGTATTCTAATTCCGCTCACTTTCAAACATATCTTCCTAATTTACTAAAATTGTCAATTTAATTTTTATATGATGTTAAGAAAATATTTTAGTGCATTCATAATTTGTTTTGAAATTCTTCAGTACTAAGAAACCCCTTTCATTTCCAGTTTTCACCAATATGAAGAGTTTCTATGAATATTTATGTAAATAGATTATGTAAATAAATCTATGTAAATAGATACATAAGTAAATTATGTAAAGATGTAAATTCATGTTTGATTTTTTTTTTTTTTTTTGGATATAGAACTAATGGTAATATAGCTGTGTCAAAGTTTAGCAATTTTTGGTAGCTGTTTCAGATTGCTTTGCTCAAAGTTTGAACCAATTCACAACATATACAACAATGGACCAGTGCTGTTTTCCAAAAACTCCTTGAATATTTGCTCATTTTTTCTTTTTTCCCCCTTTGCAAGTTTCATGAATGTGGGGTAGAACTTCACAGATGCTTTAATTTGTATATCTTAGTGATTTAGAACATATTTCATGTGATTTTCAACAACTTGAATTTCTTCCTTTAAACATTTCTTGCTTATATATTTTGACCAATTATTTATTGGGTAGATCTTCCAGTTTTATAATGTTAGATAATTTCCTCATGTATTTTGTTGTAAAACTTTTATTAGAATATTTTTTTTACTACAAATATTCTTTTCCATTATCTGTTTTCCTTCTACATTTAGATATTTTGTTTTTGTTTATAAAAACATTTTTAATAATTAAAACTATCCACTTTATCTTGTATGATCATATCAATTGTTTAGTCATGAACTCTTTTCTTCTCTTTAAGACTGAAAGGTTGTTGCTTCTTTTCTTTTATATCATATATGTTGGCTTTTTATATCTCATTTATGTGTTCTTTGAGATTTTATCTTGGTGTATAATATGAGATTTTGGTACAAACCTAAATTCTGCCAGACTACTACCTAGTTTTCACAAAAGATTTTGTCAAATACTGAATTCTATCTCAAAAACTGGGATATTTGGATTTATGAAGCATTGTTTTACTGTGTTTATTTGTGTATATATTTGGTGAAACAACATGTTCTTTTACTATTTCCATTTTTGTTTAGTGAGCTCAAATTTTGTTATTTCATGATCTTCCTCTCTTTTTCTCTGACGATTTGTGTTCATTTCTATGTTATTTCATCATTGTTTTTTGTTTTTTTTTTCCCCTGAGGCTGGGGTTAAGTGACTTGCCTAGGGTCACACAGCTAGGAAGTTTTAAGTGTCTGAGACCAGATTTGAACTTGGGTCCTCCTGAATTCAAGGCTGGTGCTCTATCCACTGCTCCACCTAGCTGCCCCTATTTCATCATTACTTAAGAGAAATAATTGTTTGCTAATTTATTGGAACAAATAACCACCTCCCCCCAAATTTCTTCATAGAATTTATCATGTTGGTTTTTGGTTTTTTTGTTTGTTTTTACTGTGGTTTCTATCTATGGTGAATGCATCCAAGTATAAGATTATAAGGGAGAAGTAAGGTTGTCAACTTGTAATTAATTCTCTTGAGCTATATGCCAAGGTGTTATTTCCTTGGTGTTATGCTGTTAGATATATTCAATGTGACTTGGACATAAGTATTCTATTATTTAAATTTGTTAATTCCCAAACTATGTAAGTTTATACTTATCTTTACAAGGTGATTATTGGTTGTAAGCCTCCTTTGAATTTTGGAATATCATATTCCATAATTACTTCTCATTTTTAGTTGATGTCAGCAGATAATTCTGACTGTGATTAGTTAGTACAGGAACCGATTTGGGAAGTATGAAGTATATTTTATTTGATGAGGGAGCTCAGGATTTTGGATGCAACTTTCCTGAGGGATTTTGCTTTCTTTAAAGAAGTAATTGAATTAAGAAAATAGATTTTATGTTCACGTTGCCTTCTAATTTTATCTAAATTAATATGATATATAGGTGTTCTTCCCTCAATAAACTTTAAATAAGGAAATAAATCTAAAAAATAATCTTCTAATGCCTTTATTATATAATGTAAAAATTATAAATTGTTATTTCCCTTAATTTCTTTGATTATGGTATTTAAGCTTTTTTTTTAAATCAGAGTTTTTTTTTTGTTTTTTGTTTTTTGTTTTTTTTCCCTTTTCAGGAGTCTAGTGATTGTTAAAGTTTTTGTACTTGATTGATTTTCCAGATCAATTATTTTCTTCTCCTTCTCCTCATCTTCCCTCTTGATTTTGTTTTAATATTTCTTGCTAACTCATGGGATCATCAATTTCTTTTTCAACACTTCTCATTTTGTGGAAATATGCAACTTAGGTACTAATTAGCATTTTCTTTTCTAAGTTACTTTTCCTCAGTCAACAAAAATTTATTAAACAATTCACCTCTCTAAATACTAGAGATGTAAATAAAAAAGTCCAGGCCATTGTACTCAGAGAACTCATAATGACAGCAAACAAACAATTATCTACAAACACATATCTGTATCTACAAAATTACAGATACACAACAAAGGGAAGACACTGACATAGTTTATCGTGACCTTGTATTTATTTTAAAATTTTCTATAAATTTTTGTGAGTGTGTGTTCTTATAGAACTAGAAAACCCTTCCCCCACCCCTGCCTCCTACTGAGCCTTAATTTGCAAATATAAGGGAATTAATTTCTCTTTCTTAAAAAGTAATCTATAAATTTGCAACATTTTTCTTATTAAAATAATTGTATAGTTCTTAAATAATTAAAAGTGAAAGATATGGATATTTTCTTTTATTCATCTTTTCAGATTTAATTACCTGAACTGGGAATGTGTCCCAAACAGTCTCTGTCCCTTACTGAACTATGAGTAAATGGTCCTTTTTTGTTTTGTCTATCCCTGGGTCATATAGATTTTTAGGATCTTCCTGGACTTTTGAAGTTTATTGTCTTGGATCTTAAAGGCCTGTTATGTTGAGTATGACAATCCTGCCTATCTTTAGGTAGCAATTTTGGCCAGTAATTCAACTATTTGAACCTGGCAACAATTAAATGAGCTAGACTTAGGCCCATATTCATTTTAGTTAGGAAATAAAATCAGAGAGGCTAAGTGAATAAGTTTTTTGGGTTTTTTTTTGTTTTGTTTTGTTTTTGTTTTTGTTTTTTTAACTATACTTTATGATCTTGAATTGGAAGTACAGTCTCATAATTGGATGGGACTCAGGTAATTTTTTTTTAACCATACCTGAACTGGAATCCTTTCTAGAATTTATGTGACATGACACACAGCCTTCATTTGAAAATTTACAATCATAGAAAACTCAATATTTCTAGGAGTCAACATGTTTTAATATCAAAATGTTCTCATTTTTAGGATTTTTTCTCTAGTACCAAGCTGAAATCTGCCATTTAAATAGTAAGTGGCCTAGTCTTGACTACAACCCAGCCCTCATCATTCCAAATCTATTGAACTTTTCCATGACAGTACACCATGCTACTTCTCATAACCAACTGAGCAAGCTGGCAATGCCAGATACACTACACCCAGCCAAGGTGTGTGCCATGCTTTGTGTGCCCCTTAATGGTATATCATGGTTTCTATTTAATGGAATATGACATTTAAAAAGCAGCAGAACATCCAGGAAATGTATTGGAAAGAGAAAATGCACTTTGGACTGAGAATGTTGATTATTGCACACTATACCTAAATCCAAAATCATCCCACATGGCTAGAATATTCTAAATGTATCTCAATTTGAATTCCAAAAGACAATGCTACAGCCAAGTGCTTGCTTCATTCAGAGGCAGGCTTGGTCATAAAGCTGTCTTATAAGGATTTTCTTCCCTTTCAGGTCCTGCCCTGTGACTTCTGTTGGTGCAGGCCTTAGAGAGCTGCCTATAGCTAAGTAGGTTCAAATTATGTTTCACTGTATCCCCCCATTTATGTCACTGGCTGCTTCACAATAACCTGTTTTATTTTTCAAATCAAATTCAATCAATATTTATTAAATACTGAGTATTTAATACTCAGTATCAGGCATTAAGTGCTAGAGATTACTAATACAAGCCAAAATAAAGACAGTTCCTGCCCTCTACAAGCTAACAATGCAAAAAGGGATACACTAAAGATGACTTGTCTGGTTCCTTCTCAAAAATGAAGATTCCAAGAGACACTCAATAATGTGAGCAGCAATATGCAAGGAGGAGGAAGAAAGACTTTAGAGCATAGTGGTAAGATACAGAGAATACATTCCACTCCTTCAATTTTCCATTTCTGAAATAATTTTCAAGACAATACTGCCATTATTTCTAGAAAAGGTATATCAGTCTAGTCCTCTTTGCATCTGTTCATCAGCTATGCCCATTTCCAAACTTAAATAAACCTTCCCCATTAAAATATAAGCTCTTTAAGGGCAGTGACTTATTTAAGTGGAAAAAAAAAAACTATTATGAAACTTTACCACAATCAAATATATGAGACATGGGGAAGATCTTGGCTTTTCTTAGCTTCAGTTTACCTGCAAACTGAGAATGTTGAAACAATTAATCTCTAAGGTCCTTCCTACCTCTACACTGGTTCATGTCACAATAGCAACATGCATCTCTTGATAGTTAAGCTAGGTTTTCATTACTTATTAATGAAACCATTCTCAAGATCTAATTGGTGTAGGGAACTAAATAGCATAGAGTGGGCATATTCAACTGGATGGTTTCTAATTGTCCTTGATCTCTAGCTTTCTAAAGATTCAGTGATTCTTCAGTGGAATGTATAATAAAGATGGAATGGTGTTTTTCTGGGGCTAAGAGGAAGAATTTGGTTCTGGCAAATATACATAGCATAAGTAAGAGGAAGGACTAAATCAGCATGTTAATTTGTGAGAATAGCTTTCTAGCCATTGCACAAGCTGGTTACAGATAACTATTTCTTTTCTGGTATCGCTTCAGGTCACATGACTATGGGTCATACCATCATCAGAAAATATCTAACCCTTTTCTAATTTCTTTCTGGGGACTCTTACATGTGAAAAAAAAATCAATTAGCCAAAGAAGAAGAAGAACAACAACAAAAAAAAAAAAAACACACACAAACAAACAAACAAACAAACAAAAACCAAAAAAAAAAAAAAAAAAATCTGGATTTGAGGGTTTCTATCTCTCCAGGTTTCTTTTTCAAATCAACCAATAATTAACTGTCTACTATGTACTGGGGACTACAACAAAAACTGGGAATACAAAAAGAGACAAAAGACAGTATTTTCTCTCAAAGGTACTTATAATCTAACCTTTTATTAAGTTTAATGCAGCTGTTATACAGATTGATTATAAACAATGAGAGAATGGGAGTGGAGTAGGCCCCAATAAAGTCCATGGAACTGGTGCCATCACAGCCTCCTTCTGGACTATTAGACATCACAAGTGTGCAATGTGGGTCTAGTAGGGTAGGCACTGGAGGAGACCAAACGGATTGGATACTTCATTGTGATTACCAACTTTTCTAGAATTTTTCTATCATGACAATGTGAAGGATATTTTGCAATAGTTATTAAAGTTATTAAAAAAGTTATTAAAGGGTGAAAATCAGCTTGAGGACCCATGTCATTGAGTATTATAAAACAGCCTTATTTAGTACATTTGAAATTGTAGAGCCATCCTGACTCTGGTTGTTATATCTTGCAAGTCTTATGATATACCCAAGAAGAACATCATAGCTTGCTAATCAGATTCTCCTACGACTGGTATCACAGAATATCGAAATTGAATATTTTGTCCGAAGGAAAGTTGCCTTAATGAATATATTTTCCACATTCCTACAATGTAAACTGCTATTAATATTCACCTGATAGTTTACTCCCCCCAAAAAAATAGTTATAGGATGTCCATTTATGTTGAAGATCAAGATATGGCAGGCAAAGTGACTAGCTATTTTTCAGATCCTTAGACTGACTATAATTTGTGAAGGTCCTTGTTAGTTTCTTCTCTAAGGAATGATATAGAAGCTCTCCTGGGTGAGACTTGATTTTGCTTTTTCTCTTGCCTCTGCTTCACTGAATTGTTTAATTTTCTTTATATTGTGCCTCATTCTTACTCCAGTGCTTTTAATACAATGGTCTTTAATAAACAGTTAAGTTAAAAAAAAAAAAAAAAAAAAAAAAAAAAAGGAAAGAAAAGAAAAGAAAAAGCAACTGAAGTAGGCTAAATCTGCCATGGATTCTTTAAGTTTAATGAAACTGAGGGAAGCTAGGTGGCGCAGTGAATAGAGCACCAACCCTGAAGTCAGGAGATCTGAGTTCAAATTTGACCTCGGACATTTAACACTTCCTAACTGTGTGACCCTGGACAAGACACTTAACCCCAATTGTCTCAACAAAAGCAGAAAGAAAAAAAAAATAAAGTTTAATGAAACCAGTGTAAAATATGGGGGTAAAATTCACTGATTAGGGTCAACTTCAAAAAGACTGCTTTACCAGCTTTCATCAGGTCAAACTAGGTGTGTTAATAATAACAATGATACAACATGGGCTTAATATATATATATATATATATATATATATATATATATATATATATATATATATATATATATATATATATATATATATATATATATATGCCCTTTTCATAGGTCCTTGATTATGAAGAGGTCAACATGCCTTTAAAAAGGAATAAATAGAGAGATGTAGGTTTAATAGAGGTAAAACACTCCTAATCATTATGGTCATTTAAAATGTAAATGATTTACATTTAAGACTTACAGGTGTAGACCAGATGACAATTTATGAAGGATGTTGTAGACAGATTCCTGTACAAAACTAATGTGTGACAGATGGCTGCTGATATCATTTCTAACATTAAGATTCTGAGCTTCTAAAATTCGAGTTAGCTATTTTATATACTGATATTGGAAATAGAAACTCAGAAAGCTTAATTATGCTCACCAGAGTGAGATAGTAGGGGGTGAGACTATTTCCCCATCACCAGTACACATATCATTTATTCCTTAGCTCCAGTAGTTCATCTACTATATCCAGAGAATATAAGGATGTCCTCCTCAGAAAAATCTATTCAGTCAATCATTCTTCCCACATTAATTAAAAAGCCCACTATATGCAATGCATAATGCAAAACTCTTAAAAAAACTCAAAAAGTTTATATGAAATTTTGTCCATTCTTTAGGACCTCTGACTTCAGGAAGTATTTAGTCTAGCATGTTGATAACAAAAAAAATATTTAATAACTATAATACTCAATATTTCCTATTGAATTAATACACATTTGTATTTTTTATCTTTTCCTATGCTATACCATTAATCAGGGGAGTGAAAAAAAAAATCTGCCTGATTAGAGATGTCATGTTTTTTTTTGTGGTTGAATAAAAACTTACTCAGCAGGTTTTCATCCCTAACCAAATTGCTAAATACAGAAATAAATTTGGGGAGCATTCACAAAGGGCTTACAAACAGAGCTTTCTTTCTCTGTTAATAAATGGCTGTGAAGCTCTTGAAACCAAACTGTCTCAGCAACTTTGAGCTGTGTTTTCTCTTCTTTCAAATAGCAGTTGTAGGGAGACCTGACAGACCAGTTGGACACCCAATGTGCTTGTGGCAAGTTTTCTCCCACAGTGGTTCCTCAGCCATGTTCCCATGGCAAAGGGATTACTTTGTGCCTGGAGCCCTCAGCAGAAATTGAGCAGGTGTTCTGGAAGCAGGCTGGCTTCTCCACTCTAGATGGACACTCCATGTACTGCCAACTACCTAGAGGCAGCCACACCCAGTCTTTCACAAACATGAACTTCATTCCTGCTCTGCTCACCCCAGGCATTTGCAAGTTGACACTAGGTCTAACCCCATGCATCTTGTGTGGGGCTGTGGAACCAAATTATCTGGGATGGAGCCATTTAACAATCATTTGGGCCCGACTGGCACCTGCAATCTGAGTCATTGCTTTTAAGTGTTCATTAAGGAGGAAGAGTGACAATTAAATAGTGAAGAGGAAAGGATCTCTCTGTGTGAGTTCTAGTAACATAACCCTTAGGAGAAAAGGCAATAGTATTATTAATATGAGTAATGTTGAAAGATGAGGGGACAGCAGTTATTGTAAATCACAAGATTAACTTCAATTTGAATTCTCAGTGCCTGTGATCATGGGAAAAATGTGTGTGTGTGTGTGTGTGTGTGTGTGTGTGTGTGTGTGTGTCTTTAGGACTTTTAATTTTATTTTGATATTTCATGTTACTAAAATTTTTCCCTTTCAAACTAGCACTAAAGCCAGAATCAAATGAGAAAGGCTTCTGCCTTATATTTGTGATATATTGGTGGGTGATAGGAATATCTGCCTATCTCTAGACTCAATCCTTCCCCCAACCAAAATTCATGAGCATCTTCTTCCCCTACACACACACACACACACACACACACACACAAAAAAAAAAAAAAAAAAAAAACAAACTCTTCATCAGCAATCTCATAATGCAAAACCATTTCTCTTGTCATCTCCTACCAAGATAATCTTTAATTGAATACATTAATAGAGGTGGGGAAATTTTCTCTCTCAGACAGCCTAATAAAATGGAAAGATGCCTGGACTGCAAATCAAAAGATCTGGGAATTAATTCCAAATCTGTCATTAGCTTACTATGTGACTTTGGGGTGTGATTGTTATCTCTTTGGGTCTTGGATTCTTTATCTGGAAATATTGGATCTAGGGTCAAAGACCAGGGGTTCACAACCTATCTGTGTCACTTCTTAGTTATACAAACTTGAGTAAGTAAGTCAGTATCACTGAGTTTCACATTCTTGATCTATAAATAAAAGTTTGGACTTGATCACCTATGAGATCCCTTTGAGGGCTAGACCTATGGTCTTATGACATTATATGTATAACCTTTTCAAATTTCAAAGTTTGGTCAATGGGAAAAGTCTCATTCCTATGGAATAGTCCTTTCAGTATGGATTTCTTTGTGGAATGGTAATAAGGATGTTGAAGAGACTGGAGACTAAGATACAGGAGGATATGTTGAAGGGACTGGTAGGGGGCCAGGTTTGACCAGGAGAAAAGGGTAATCAAGTGGTGATGATCAAGAAAAGTTAGTAGATACAAGAAATGATAGTTGTCCTTTTAAATATGTCAGGGAGAAGAGGTTATTAAAGTTATCCTTATTCTTCCTGTCTCTAGATGACATCATATATGTAATGTTAAGATAAAAATTAAGGGACCATTATGATGCAGAAACTCTACTAAGTACTAAGGATCCAAATAAGAAAAAAAACAAAACAAAACAAAAAAAAAACCCAGTCTCTTCCTTCAAGGAGTTATAATCTAATGAGATGAGAATACCCAAAAAGAAATTTAAAGGGGTTGATAAGAATGACAGGGAGTACCTGGTAAGGAGGCATAAAATAGATGATTATGTATTGGCAACAGATAAACTGATGGCAAATGAATAAATGGCTAGCAATTTGAGCCCTCAGTAAGAGGAAATTATAAGAGAAGTTTATTGTTCTATCCTCTAATCAGAGAGACAGAAACAATGAAGGGAATTAGTTCTTCTTTTACAACATGACTTATGTGGAAATATATTTAACATGATTGCACATGTATAACCTATATCAGAAACCTTGCTATCTTGGGAAAGGAAAAGGGCAAGATAAGGAAAATTTTTACTGCTCAAAATTTCATAAGGATGAATATGAAAAAAATATTTTTACATATAATTAGAAAAAATCAAAATACTATTAAAGAAATTAGTTATGGAATAGTAGGGCTACAGGATGAAAGTGGCTCATTCCTTAATAGGGAACATATGACAACAATTAGAGCAGTCCCTAAGGGGACTAGACTACTTTGAAGGTAATTTTCCATTTCTAGATGTCTTCAAAAGTAAAATGGATAACAACATTTATCCTATGGGAAGCTTTTCCTGAATCCCCTTAGTTAGCTATGTTTTCTCCATCTTCAACTTTTTGTGGGAGGTGGAGCCAAGATGGTGGAGAAGAAACTCACGACTCTGTGAACGTCCTCACTCCCTCACAACCAATTAGATAAATCAGCCTCAGAAATATCACTGGACTGATAGATACCATAAGGACTGGAAGCACAACTTACCAGCTGAAGAGAATCTGGAGTTTCAACAGAAAAGGTCAGTTCCCAGGGGAGGAAGAAGAGAGGCCAGCACAGACGGATGGGTGCGAGCTTACTGCGCCAATCTATCTGGGAAGGGCTCTGGGATCAGAGAAGCCACTGAGATAAAGGAATCTGGCATAGGCTGTTAGCTCTTCGCTGCTTATAATATAGCAGTTCAGAAGAGAAATCTAAAATACTTTAAAAATTCAGATAGATTAGATTTTCCCAGATCCTGGGGGTGACTCAGCAGATCTCAGCACCAGGGGGTGTGGCCTCAGCTCCCACCTGAGAATAGTTAAGAGGTTGACAAGTGGGTGGATACGGCCCAAGGCAACACACACTGCCTAGCTTAGCTGGAGGGAATGGAACTCAGCTCCAGAAGTCCCAGAGAAGCAGAACCTTCGAACTAGGGACCATGGTTTCTGGCAGACACTTCCAGTTTGAGCCCAGGGGCTTTTCACATCACCTGCTGCAGACATCTACTCCCCACCGGGAAGCATAGGCAGGGCTTTGTGCCTTCTTTACTGTTCAATCTCAACCTCAGGGAAGCCACTAAAACACAGCGCCCTCAGGGCACAGCAGTGCTAGTCACCTCTGAGGCACTTCCAGGGAGGGGGTGGGGAACTCTCTCCCATAGCTCTCTCTTAGCTCAGGCTCAAGAGCCGCTGCATCCATCCTGTCTGGGAGGAAGCTGGTAAAGAAGTAAATAAGGAATTTCCTACCCCAGGGACAGACCCCAAAAGATTTTTTAATTATGAACAAAAAAACCAAAAAAACCATAGATTCCTTCTACACAGAGAAAGAGCAGGTATCCAACCCCGAGGAAGTTAACAGCAGCGAGTCAGCAGATAACAACCTAAAGGGGAACTATTCCTGCTCCCCATCACATAACTCTCTCCTAGAAGAGACTATTAAAAAGTTAAGAGAGTTTGAAGAAAAATGGGGAAAGGAAAGGGAAGCTATGATAGAGAATAACAACGTCCTGAAATTAGAGTTGGAAAAAATAAAGAATTCACAGGAGATGCAGGGAAACAAAATTTGTGAATTAGAAAAGGTTAAAAAATCATAGGAAAGTAGGATTTCTGAATTGGAAAAGATAAAAAAAGTCTCAAGAAAATAGAATTTCTGAATTGAAAAAAGAAAATAATTCTCAAAAAAAAATTAGGGAAATGGAAAAAAATTCAATAGAGCAAAATAATTCATTTAAAAACGAAATTGGGCATTTACAAAAAGAACTAAAAACTGTGAAAGAAGAAAATAACTCCTTAAAAGTCAGGATGGAAGAAATAGAAATGAATGACTCACAGAGAACCCAAGAATCAGTCAAACAAAACAAAAAAAAATGAGAAGCTGGAGAACAACGTCAAATACTTACTGGGAAAATCTATAGACCTGGAAAATAGATCTAGGAGAGATAATCTGCGGATCATTGGACTTCCAGAAAACTATGACCAAAAAAAGAGCCTAGATTCTATTTTACAGGAAATTATCAAAGAGAACTGTCCAGAGATAATAGAAACAGAAGGGAAAGTAGATGTGGAAAGAATTCATCGAACTCCTTCTGAAATAGACCCTAAAAAAAGAACACCACGGAATATTGTGGCTAAGCTGCAGAATTACCACACAAAGGAGAAAATCCTGCAAGCAGCTAGAAAAAAACAATTTAAATACCAAGGTGCCACAATAAGGGTCACTCAAGATCTGGCTACCTCCACATTAAAAGATAGAAGGGCCTGGAACCTGATATTCCTTAAGGCAAAAGATCAAGGACTGCAACCAAGAATGAACTACCCAGCTAAGTTTAGCATCTTTTTCCATGGAAGAAGATGGTCATTCAATGAAATAAAGGAATTCTATATATTTCTACGAAAAAAACCAGACTTAAACAAAAAATTTGATCTACATCCACAAGACTGAAGAGAAACTGAAAAAGGTACACAGAACCCTTGAGAACTGTAACTCTCTTGTGGGTATATAAAAAGTACTCATGAATAATTTGATTTTACTGATATAAAAGAAAAAAAGGGGGTTGTAGCAAAGGGAAGGAGGTTGTTTCAGAAAAAGGGGAAGGAATGATAAAAAGAGGGAAACTACATCCCAGGAAGAGGCAAAGAAAATACACCATATCTGAGGGAATTTAGTGAGGGGGAGAATCATTGTGTGAATCTTACTCTCATCAGGAGAGGCTCAAAGAGTAAATAATTAACATATTTGTTTTTCAGAGAATTCTCTCTCACCTCATTAAAAGGGGGGAGAGGAAAAGGGAAAAGGAAAAGGAGAATAAGTGAAGGGACTTGGAGGGAGGGGAAGGAGTGATAAAAAGAGGGAAACTACATCCCAGGAAGAGGCATAGAAAATACACCATATCTGAGGGAACTTAGTGAGGGGGAGAATCATTGTGTGAATCTTACTCTCATCAGGAGAGGCTCAAAGAGTAAATAATTAACATATTTGTTTTTTAGAGAATTTTCTCTCACCTCATTAAAAGGGGGGAGAGGAAAAGGGAAAAGGAAAAGGAGAATAAGTGAAGGGACTTGGAGGGAGGGGGGAGGGATACTAAAAAAAAAGAGGGAGGGTTGCGCATCACAAGGGGGGTCTGTAAATTAAATATCAGGGAGGGGGATCAGGGGGGTCAAGGGAAAAAGCATAATCTGGGGATAATATGATGGCATGAAATACAGAATTAGTAATTTTAACTGTAAATGTGAATGGGATGAACGATCCCATCAAAAGGAGACAGATAGCAGACTGGATCAAAATTCAGAATCCTACAATATGTTGTCTGCTGGAAACACACTTAAGGCAGGGAGATACATACAGAGTAAAGGTAAAAGGTTGAAACAGAGCCTATTATGCTTCAGGTAAAGCCAAAAAAGCAGAGGTAGCTATCCTTATCTCAGATCAAGCAAAAGCAGAAGTTGATCTAGTTAAAAAAGATAAGGAAGGAAACTATATCCTGCTGAAAGGTAGCATAAATAATAAAGCCATATCAATACTAAACATATATGCACCAAATGGTATAGCATCTAACTTTCTAAAGGAAAAGTTAAGAGAATTGCAAGAAGAAACAGACAGTAAAACTATAATAGTGGGAGATCTCAACCTTGCACTCTCAGATTTAGACAAATCAAACCACAAAACAAAAAGAAAAAAATTAAAAAAGTAAATAGAACATTATAAAAACTAGGTATGATAGACCTTTGGAGAAAACTGAATGGCAATAGAAAGGAATATACTTTCTTCTCAGCAGTTCATGGATCCTATACAAAAATTGACCATATATTAGGACATAAAGATCTCAAAATTAAATGTAGGAAGGCAGAAATAATAAATGCCTTCTTCTCAGATCACAATGCAATAAAAGCTACATTCAGTAAAAAGTTAGGGGTAAATAGACAAAAAAGTAATTGGAAACTGAATAATCTCATCTTAAAGAATGACAGGGTGAAAGAGCAAATTATAGAAACAATTAATAATTTCACCCAAGATAATGACAACGATGAGATATCATACCAAAATCTTTGGGATGCAACTAAAGCAGTAATAAGGGGAAATTTTATATCTTTAGAGGCTTATTTGAAGAATATAGGGAAAGAGAAGATTAATGAATTGGGCTTACAACTTAAAAGGCTAGAAAAAGACCAAATTATAAACCCCCAACCAAAAATTAAACTTGAAATACAAAAATTAAAAGGAGAAATCAATAATATTGAAAGTAAAAAAACTATTGAATTAATAAATAAAACCAAGAGTTGGTTTTATGAAAAAGCCAATAAAATAGATAAACCTTTGGTAAATTTGATCAGAAAAAAGAAAGAGGAAAATCAAATTGTTAGTCTTACAAATGACAAATAATAAGGAGTTACTTTGCCCAACTTTATGCCAATAAATTTGATAACTTAAGTGAAATGGATGACTTCCTCCAAAAACATAGGCTCCCTAGATTAACAGAGGGGGAGATAAATTGCTTAAATAATCCCATTTCAGAAAAATAAATAGAACAAGCTATTAATCAACTCCCCAGGAAAAAATCCCCAGGACCAGATGGATTCACATGTGAATTCTACCAAACATTTAAAGAACAATTAGCCCCAATGTTATATAAATTATTTGAAAAAATAGGGGATGAAGGAGTCCTACCAAACTCCTTTTATGACACAGACATGGTACTCATACCTAAACCAGGTAGATCGAAAACTGAGAAAGAAAGTTATAGACCAATTTCCTTAATGAATATTGATGCTAAAATCTTAAGATATTAGCAAAAAGACTTCAGAAAATCATCCCCAGGATAATACACTATGATCAAGTAGGATTTATTCCAGGAATGCAGGGCTGGTTTAATATTAGGAAAACAATTAATATAATTGACCATATTAATAATCAAATTAATAAGAACCATATGATCATCTCAATACATGCAGAAAAAGCATTTGACAAAATCCAACATCCATTCCTTCTAAAAACTCTTGAGAGTATAGGAATAAATGGACTATTCCTTAGAATAATCAGGAGCATATATTTAAGACCGTCAGTAAGCATAATATGCTACAACCTTTCTCAGTAAGATCAGGAGTGAAACAAGGTTGCCCACTATCACCATTATTATTAAATATAGTACTAGAAACGCTAGCCTCGGCAATATGAGCCGAGAAAGAGATTCAAGGAATTAGAGTAGGAATTAGGAAATCAAACTATCACTTTTTGCAGATGACATGATGGTATACTTAGAGAACCCCAAAGACTCTGCTAAAAAGCTACTAGAAATAATTCAAAATTTCAGCAAAGTGGCAGGATACAAAATAAATCCACATAAATCCTCAGCATTTTTATATATCACTAACAAAATGCAACAGCAAGAGATACAAAGAGAAATTCCATTCCAAACAAATGTTGAGAGTATAAAGTATTTGGGAATCCATCTACCAAAGAAAAGTCAGGAATTATATGAGAAAAATTACAAAACATTTGCCACAAAAATAAAGTCAGATTTAAATAATTGGAAAGACATTCAGTGCTCTTGAATAGGCCGAGCGAATATAATAAAGATGACAATACTCCCCAAACTAATCTATTTATTTAGTGCTATACCAATCAGACTCCCAAGAAACTATTTCAATGACCTAGAAAAAATAACAACAAAATTCATATGGAAGAATAAAAGGTCGAGAATTGCAAGGGAACTAATGAAAAAAAAAACTCAGAGGAAGGTGGTCTAAGTGGACCTGATCTAAAGCTATATTATATAGCAGCAGTCACCAAAACCATTTGGTACTGGCTAAGAAATAGACCGGTAGATCAGTGGAACAGATTAGATACATAGGACAAAAAAGGGTACATCTATAGCAATCTAATCTTTGACAAACCCAAAGATACCAACATTAGGGATACAAATTCATTATTTGGAAAAAACTGTTGGGAAAACTGGAAATTAATATGGCAGAAATTAGATATGGATCCATACTTAACACCATATACCAAGATAAGATCAAAATGGGTCCATGATTTAGGCATAAAGAGGGAGATAATAAATAGATTAGAGGAACAGAGGATAGTCTAGCTCTCAGACTTGTGGAGGAGGAAGGAATTTATGACCAGAGGAGAACTAGAGATCATTATTGATCACAAAATAGAAGATTTTGATTACATCAAACTAAAAAGTTTCTGTACAAATAATACTAATGCAAACAAGATTAGAAGGGAAGTAACAAATTGGTAAAATATTTTTAAAAGCAAAGGTTCTGACAAAGGTCTCATTTCCAAAATATATAGAGAGCTGACCCTAATTTATAAGAAACCGAACCATTCTCCAATTGATAAATGGTCAAAGGATATGAACAGACAATTCTCAGATGAAGAAATTGAAACTATATCCATTCATATGGAAGAGTGTTCCAAATCGCTATTGATCAGAGAAATGCAAATTAAGACAACTCTGAGATACCACTACACACCTGTCAGATTGGCTAATCTGACAGGAACAAATAATGATGAATGTTGGGGGGGATGTGGGAAAACTGGGACACTAATACATTGCTGGTGGAGTTGCGAAAGAATACAGCCATTCTGGAGAGCAATTTGGAACTATGCCCAAAAAGCTATCAAACTGTGCATACCCTTTGACCCAGCAGTGCTACTACTGGGCTTATATCCCAAAGAAATACTAAAGAGCAGAAAGAGACATATATGTGCCAAAATGTTTGTGGCAGCTCTTTTTGTTGTAGCTAGAAACTGGAAGATGAATGGATGTCCATCAGTTGGAGAATTGTTGGGTAAATTATGGTAAATGAAGGTTATGGGATATTATTGCTTGGTAAGAAATGACCAGCAGGAGGAATACAGAGAGGCCTGGAGAGACTTACATCAACTGATGCTGAGTGAAATGAGCAGAACCAGAAGATCACTGTACACTTCAACAAAAATACTGTATGAGGATATATTCTGATGGTAGTGGAAATCTTCAACATAAAGAAGAGCCAACTCACTTCCAGTTGATCAATGATGGACAGAGTTAGCTACACCCAGAGAAGGAACACTGGGAAGTGAATGTAAATTGTTAGCACTAATATCTGTCTGCCCAGGTTACATGTACCTTCGGAATCTAATGCTTATTGTGCAACAAGAAAATGGTATTTACACACATGTATTGTATCTAGGTTATATTTTAACACATGTAAAATGTATGGGATTGCCTGTCATCGGGGGAAGGGAATAGAGGGGGGGGATAATTTGGAAAAATGAATACAAGGGATTAATATTATAAATATATATATATATATATATATATATATATATATATATATACATATATATCTATAATAAAAATTATTAAAATAAAAAAAAAACTTTTTGCGTACTTGGATAATCATTTATACATTCCATTTACCAGTGGAATATCAGAAACTTGAAATCAGAGACTTTCATTTTTATCTTTGTATCTCTATTTCTTACTACAGAGCCTTACATAAATCAAGCTCTAAATACATTTCTGTCAAGGATTTTGAATTTGGAAGTTGGACTGGGATACATTTCATTTTTGGAAGGAACAGGCATTTTTTTGGGAAAAGGGAAGGGGAGTTTGGGATGGAAATAGCATTAAAAATAAATCCAAAGAATTCTCATGTTTTCAATATCTAGGAATTAGTTACCTGTAAATGGACCTTAGCTAAGTAAGTACTCCCTCACCAATTAGATAGATTACTCTGATATTATGTCTCAGACACTTTGTAGCTGTGTGAATCTAAATAGTTTACATATCTGTTAAAAAAAAAAAAAAAGATAATAGAGCTGCTACCTCATAGGGATGTTGTGAAGATTAAACAAAAGAACATGGAAAAAGCTTTGCAAAATGTAAATTGATATATAACAGTGCACATTTTTATTATTGTTGCTCTTACTATGGCTTAGATTATTATAAGGACAATTTAAAAGTGACCACACACTTATAACAACACATGATACTACAGAAGACATCTGGTTATCTCTTCTACCATCAGCTGCATCTGGAGTGCCAGGTACTCTAGGGAGATAGTCCTAGAACTTTTGGTTTCATAAAACTGGATTCAGACCAGTAATGGGCAAGTTTCTACCTCAGGAATTTGAAGTCCCTCTTTGTAACTCTTATATTTTCCCTCTCTAGAGCATTGAAGAGCTTTCCCGTTTGTTCATGGAATAGTCATTTATGACTTGCCAGACAATCCCCTCCCTTCCCAATAATTTTTCACTTCTATTCCTCCTTCCTCTTTTTACCCCTTTCTACCCCTTTAGATTTGGAAGACTGGTTAGGGGCAAAAATAGTTGTAAAATGTGTTATCTTTTAAAGTTACAAATGAAGACAAGAAATCATACTTTTAAATAAATCTCTATATTATTAACATAGTTTCTAGCACTTTCAGTAAATTTGTTTATTTTGAACTCAATAGAAATGAATATCAACTCTTTAAGAGCCACTGGGGTGATAAATGAAGGCCCAAGGAAATGGAAGGATATTTAATAGGCTAGTGTCAATAGGAAAAAAAAAAAAAAAAAAGAAAAAGAAAAAAGAAAAGAAAACCAAATACCAATGAATCTACAGACTTGCTTTAAAATCTCTTCCGCTATACCACGAGTACATTTTCTGGTTGGATCATATAATGTTTAACAATAATGCAGAATACAATTTTTTTTTCTGTATAATATATTCTAAGATCTTAGCCGTCAGCATGTATGACACACCAGTTGTTCTGAAATATCTTTAGGATGTAGCATCCTCCCTAAACTGGCCAGATTGTTGGGGTGGGGGTGGGGTGGGATGAAGATGGAAATAACCCAGATTTCTGAGTTTGTTATGGTTTGCAAAAGTGCTTTACTCAAAATAACCTCTTGACGTAGGCAGCACAATAGTGTTGCTGATGGTATTAGTATTATCCAGATCTATGATTCCACTGCAAAGGGAACTCCCAGTGTAGAAACAAATACTTATACCATGAAGATCAGCAATTTATCTGTAGCTTCTGGTCTTAGAAAGTTGCTCTAAAGCTCTGAGAAATTAGAGAACTTTCTCATGAGCACTCAGCCTGTAGGATTTGGAACCCAGATCTTCGTCACTTTAGAAGCAGCTCTATAGACTGCTTCTCAGAAGTTTTATCACCACTGTTTTGTAGATGACTAACTTGAGGCCCAGAAGGATGAAATGACTTGCCCACAAGGATAGGGACTTAAACTTAGGTCTTCAGATTCCAGATTTAATGCTACTGCAACATAGATACTTGCATGCTTTCACTTCTCATTTCCCTTTCTTCCCACCTTCCCACACACACCCAGAATGTTTGAGTATTGCTATTACCATTTTAGCTCAGGAGATTTGACAGCTATCTTCAGTTAGTGAGTTCTGAGTGAGCAGCTAAGATAATCTATACCTTAAACAACTGCAGTTTGTGCTTTCTTGATTAACATTCTGTGTGCTCATACACTACTGGAGAGGGAATAGACAAGGTAAAATGGTTCCGATAAGTAACCTCTCAGCATACCCTTTAGATGTTACCCTGAGAAGTCGGCATGGCCTTGGAGAAAGAACATGTTATGGGATTTAGATTCAGAAGCCTTGGATTAAAGGTCTTCAAAAGTATCTATCTCTCTTTTATGGTTAAATAAACTGAGACTCACAATCGCTGAGTGACTACTAGGATCATAAGACTTAAAATCTGAAGCAGCCTTAGACATTATCTCCTATGACTTGCCTCATTTTACAAATGAAAATCTTAGATCCAGAAAGAACCAAATTCATTCAGCTTATAAAAAGCTACTTAGGTTGGTTCTCATTTGTTCATACAATAAACATTTATTAAATACTTAATTTGCATAAGATATTAAAAATTCAGGGTTCTTTCAATTGTATAGGTTGCCTTGATTTGTCAAAGAATGCAAATGCCTATACTCTCTACCTATGGATATCAGGAGACCCAAATGATATGTATTCTAAGTGCTGATAATATATATATATATAGTGTGTGTGTGTAGTATGCATGCATACATGCATATTGCATATGTATGTGTCTCTGATATATATTGATGTCTGCATGTGCATCCATACACATATGCACACATATGTAGTATATGTAATTTTTATACACACATGATGTGTATATGTATGTATAGTATAATATATATATATATATATATATACCTTGTTTCTTCATTATGCCTGATAAGGTTACTTCCAACTGAAATATCTGTGATAAATCATAGGGAAAAAAATAGAATATATCAGTATGGTATATTTTGGCATCATTCTAATATGAAAATGCCATGATAAATTAAACAACTTCTGTTTCTTTCCTCCTATGGGTGGGGGACACAAGGAGAAGAGAGAAAGGAATCTTAGGCATCACATTAAGCTGCAAGGATATTAATTATACTGAGTTCCATATTAAATGCTCTTGCATCTAAGGAGCTCATTTACTTGACAATGTTATTATTATTTGTTATTTACATGGCACCACTGATGTAAACACTGTTTTATAAACACACACATAAAGTTTATTGCTCTTATATGAGTGTACCCTATAATTATGCATTTACCTTCTAATAAGCAATGTGAGGAGCACAACTCATTCAAGCAAAAGCATTAGCATATCTCTCTCTGAGTTCCTAAAAATCTCTGGGTGGTGTTGGAAGAGCATTTTTTCTCCTGTTAACAGAAAAGAAATCTGAGTAAACAAGAGCCTAAGAAAATCTATTTCTGGCTTTTAATATATATCCATATAAACAAACCCGCACACACTCACATATATTAACAAAAGAGGCAACTCTTTTTGAAAAGATTTTGAATTTTTGCATTAAAGGGGATTGTTTTCTAAGGAGGTGTAGTGATATATTTTAGTTTTCAGTTTGCTCTTTCCCAGGACAGATCCCTCACTGTAAATTCTGCAAAAGGTGCAATGTGTGGGTGTGGAGGCAAATCACACAGAAAGCTCTGTTTGCCATGGTTTGGCCTCAGTGTGTGTGTGTGTGTGTGTGTGTGTGTGTGTGTGTCCATATATATTCTATATTCTAAAAGAAAATTCCTCTTTGAGGGGGTTTGGGAGGGAAGTATAACACTAAAGGAGCCCATTGGAAGCACGGGAAATTTGTGAAATGAGGGTAGAGATGTCCATTGTTATCTGTCAGCTACTCAAGGTCATGATGAATACTCATTTATCTGGTCCATGTGGCTGACATTTACAGATGAAAAATTGAAAGTTTAAGTGACTTACCCTACATTATACAGGTAGAATCATCTGAGGTTAGATTTGAATTCAGATCTTCCTGATTGTGAATTCTCTCACATTATCCCCTCATGCCATCTGGTCACCTCATATCATCTCATTTAACCCTCCCTTCCAATAACTCTGGAAGATAGTAGCTATTGCAATTTCCATTTAATAGGTAAAGAAACTGAGACAGGTTAACTGAACTGTCCAGAGTCACATAACTGATAAGTTTTCCTGCCTCTAGGCTCAGGGTTCTCTCCATTACATCACATCATTAACAGTTCAGAAACTATCTTAATAGTTTAGGCAAGAAGAAATGTAAGAATGAAATTCAGTGGGAGTAGAGTCAAGGAGCCAAATGTGAGGAATGTTGCAGAGGTAGAAACAAGATTGGGCAAATAATTATATGAGAGAGAAAAGAGCCTAAGCTCACTTCAGGGCTATGCCTCTGAAATTCAAAATATTGTGGTTCTATGAGCAGACATAGAGAAGTTGCAAAGAGGAGCCACAGTTTGAGCAAAAGTGAGGAATTCTACTTTCTTTTTTTGTTATTGTTATTTAATTTTTGTAGTATTTGATTTTTTCATATATCTGTAAAGATAATTTTCAAAGTGCCTTTGCAAAACCTTATGTTCCAAATTTTCTCCTTCCTTCCCTCCCTCCCCAAGACAGCATATAATCCAATATATGTTAAACATGTGCACTTCTTCTAAGCATATTTCCACATTAGTCATGCTCTGCAAGAAAAATAAGATCATTAAAAAAAAACCCTATGAGAATAAAAAAATAAAACAAGCAAGCAACAACAACAATAACAACAAAAGGTGAAAATATTATGCTTTTATGAACCTTCAGTATCCATAGTCTCCCTCTGGATGTAGATGGCACTTTCCATGCCAAGTCTATTGGAATTTCCTTGAATCATCTCATTATTAAAAACAGCCAAGTTTATCACATTTGATCAGAGCATTTTTATTTTAGACACAGGTTCAAAAGCTGTTAAGTGGCAATCTGGAAAATACCTGAGAAATTTCCTTTTATAAATCATAGTATTTTACATTTGAAAAAAAACTAATATCCAAAGTGATGAATTTGGCATACAGGAAATGATACAACTTGTATCTGGATCAAAATCTAAACTCAAATCCAATGACTACAAATTCATCAAAATTCTTCTGCACTAAGACATCTCTAATTTTGACTTTGAAATGCTAACAGGGCTTCTGTCTAACAGGTAGAAAAATAGGGACAGGATTCTAAGAAGAGTTTAGAGGTAGATGTGTAGATCTGGGACTCATCTACATCATGATGATTGAAGATATTGGGGAAAAAATAAGATCAGCAAAGGTGATTGTATAAAAAGGGAAAAGATATTTTTGAATCCTGGCAATTTTCAGCAGCAGGAAGGACAACCTCAACAGTAGGAGAGTTCTGTGAAATGAGACAAGGCATAGAGTGGAAAAAAGTAGTGGTTCAGCAGTCAGGACATCAGACTCCTCTTAGAACTCATTTAACTATGGTTAAACTTTTCAAGTTTTAGTTTCTTTGCTTTAAAAAATGGAACTAAATTCCAATAAACTCATGATGGAAAGAGCCATTCACATGCAGAAAGAAAACTATGGAAACTGAAAATGGATCAAAGCATAAAATTTTTACCTTTTGTTGTTGTTTGTTTGCTTGCTTGTTTATTTTTTTCTTTCTCTTTCTTTTCCCCCTTTTTGATCTGGCTTTTCTTATAGGATGATGAATATGGAAATGTATTAAAAAGCATGGCATTTATTTAATTTATGTTGAATTGCTTGCTCTTTAGGGAAGGAGGGAAAGAGAAAAATTGGAACAAAAAACTTTGCAGAGGTGAGTGTTAAAAATATCTTTGTATGTATTTGGAAAAATAAAAAAAAATAATGGAGCTAATATTCTTTATTATGTACCTCAAAGTACAACTGTGAAGAAAAGTTCTTTGTGAATCATAGGATTCTACTAGCATTATCTTTATTATACAACCTTATTCTGTTGCCTAATTGTGGAATGGATTCTTGAATTTTATGTCACTAAAACCTATTCCAACAGCACAGGAACAATAAGATCATATGATTGTAGATATAGAACTTAAATGGATCTTATGCAGTCCAAACTTTTCATTTTTCAGATGAGGAAAGAGAAATTCACAAAGTGAAATAGATACTAAGAGGCAGAAACTGGATCTAAAATCCAGAATACTGTTGTTATTTTGTTATTCAATTATATCTGGCTCTTCCTGAGCCTATTTGGGATTTTCTTCACAAAGAAATAGAAGTGGTTTGTCATTCCCTTCTCCATCTCATTTTGCTGATGAGGAAACTGAGGCATGCCTTGGGTCACCTAACTATAATAAGTGAGACTAGGTTTGAAATCAGAGATGAGTTTTCCAGGTTCAGCCAATCTATCCGTTTCATATCCTAGCTGCCATCAGGACCCATGGGTATATCTTCAGTGTACTTTCTATTGTATTGAAAAGCATCTCTTTCATATATGGAGTTTTTATTTATCTCAGTTCCTGCAGAAAGTAGGTACATAATATATTGGTAGACAGCATTTTATTTTATTTTTCTATTACAAAAGAGATCAAAATCTAGTCCCAGATTTCTGTTTTGTTTCATCAGTGAGAATTTTTGGCTGACTCCATCTTTTGTCTAGGGAAGGATAGTGCATGACCTCTGTGTTGTTCAGGATGTATGGAGCTCATGGCACTGAGTTAGTTGGGAAACTTTACTTCCAGGTGCATGCCCTCTTGGATGCATGCCCCCAGGCCAAGACATGGGCAGGCTGTAACTGTTGGTTGTCTGTTGCAAAAGCTTAGGAGAGAAGGATTGCCTGGAGGACTCTGTGGGAAGTCTTCTCACTGGCAGTTAAGTGGTTTATTGCATCACTCTCCAAGGCTTAGAAGAGAAGACTGAAGCTGACAATAGTAATGGAAAACAAGATTACATTTGGGTTCAAATCCCAGATCTCATACTTAGGCTGGTATAGTTCTATTTTCTTTAATAGAACAAGAGAAATTAGAAAGAGAAGGGATCATTTAATCCAGTCTCTTTCTTTTTATAAATGAGAAAATTGAGAAAAAATATTGAGGAAGACCACTTCAAGGTCATTGTTGAAAAGGGACTATCAGGATTTGACCTCTCCAGCTCTACTCCTCTATTTCTGGGGACCAGCGGCCAGTATATAAGGTATAATTTGATCCAGTGACAGACGTGATTATTTATTGATTTAGCTCTCTTTTTGGATGGCTTAAACATGAAACACCAAGTAACTGCTTCAGAGAAACCTTGAACAGAGAAATTCCTTTATATTTTCCCAGGAAGATCACTTTGTCTATCATTTTGCTTTTCATTCCCATAAGTCACAGTTATAGTATAATAAAATGTCTGAGTCAACTTTCCTGCCTTACTTAGCAAGTGCAGCCTAGTGGGCATAATTGAATTTTGGATTAATGATTCAGGATCTTATGGGACCTCAGGGTCATTTGGCACATCAATTTTCATTGTCCAGAACTGTGCATCAGAGACCCAGATGGGGAAGGTGATCAAACTGAGTCTCTACTGACTCTAAGCCACACAATGATATCTCCCTAGATTAGAATTCAGTTACCAGACTTTCTCCAGTAATCTAAATATATACAAGCACAAAGAAAGAAGTACAAATAAAGCCTGAACTGGAAAACAGAGGTTGCAAAGTCCATGATCTGCAGCTCATAAATGCTACTGTAAGGAGAGTTCCCTCAGATTCATACTTGGGCTTGCTTACTCTTGAGTTATGGAAAGTCCTAATGAGATAGGCAGGATTTTCAAGTTTCTAAGTCCATAGGGCATTCTAAAGTATACATTAGGAGGTAGAGGGTGTTGCCAGAGGCTAACTCACTGACATCTGCATAGATAGCTAAATAGTTGGCAGTTTGACAGCTTGGAAAGATACAGAAAAACTGTGAAGAGCCTATATGAGAACTCAAAGCTCACAGTAGTCTAAGATTATTCAGAGAAAAGGCGAATATTTCAACATTACCCAATAAATCTTGAAAAGATTCTTATATTCCAATCTAGTCTAATGATTGTTGCTTGTAATTATAATCATTACAATGACAGTACTAATAATCAGTTATTTCTATAGTTTTTAAGTTGTAAAGAGCTTTCTTCATGAAGAATACTGGAAGAAAGGTAGAAAATAAGTATTTATTAAGTAATTATTAAATGCCAAGCAAAATGCTAAGAGCTTTAAAAAATATTATCTCATTTAATATTCCTCACAATACTGGGAGGTAGGTGATATTATTATTCCTATTTTATGGTTGAAGAGATAGAAGGAAAACAGAGGTAAGTGACTTGCCCAGTTAGGATATATCTGAAGGCACATTTGAAAGACATGTCTTCCTGATCCCAGAACAAGGGCTCTATCCACTGTATTACCTAGCTAGTTCATGAGTGGGTCATAGTTAGATTGAAATCAAACAATATTTGAATATGCAAATAATTCATAGGAAGGGAAAATCTGAGTATGTTCAAAACAACTGGATGAAGACAGTAGTGCAGGTGTGATCAGCATCATTTTCTATTAAAACAAGTCACTGAGACTCAGCAGCTGGATGGCCAGTAGTGCATGGAGCTCTGGGCTGGAGTTAGAAAGACTCATCCTCCTGAATTCAAAACTGACTTCAGACACTTATCAACTGTGTGACTTTGGACATGTCACTTAACTATATCTGACTCTGTTTTCTCATCTGAAAAATAAGATGGAGAAGGAAATGGCACTCTAGTGCCTCTGTCTAGAAAATCCCAAATTGGGTCATGAAAAGTTTTCTGACTAAAACTACTGAATAAGAACAACACTGAGATTCAGGTGAAATGACTTGCTTATGATCCCACAGCTCATAATCAGCAAATCAAGTGAAATTATATTTAGAATTCTGTGATTAAGGGGTTTCCCATATATCTCAGACAGCTTTCTTCTTCAAAATGGATCACATTACAGATTTTAACACTAGATAGTAAATTCAGAAACTATCTAATCCAAGTCTTTCATTTTATAGGTTAGAAACCTGAATCCAAAGGAAAAATGTCTGGATTTATAGTGTGTGCTCAAGCTTTGATTTCAGGTCCTTTGTTTTCAAATCCAATTTTATTTTAATTGTGCCATACTGCTTCTTCAGGTTAAAATCATCTGGTGTATTGGTTCCCAAAATGCAGATAACTTTTCTAAAACTTTTAATTTAGTATTTTTAAAATTTTATTGTTCTTTTTATAAATCTATTGTCTTCTTACATTTATAAATTTCCTTTATTTTGCAAAGTATAAACACAGAAGAAAAAAATCTATTGAACTGTTTCACTAATATTTTTACCCAGCCATCAGACAAATACTGGAGAAAGTTATTTTCACCTGTATCTGGCCAAACTCAAGCTGAAAAATACATTTGATCTTTCAATTCTGATTGTCACATTTTAGGAAGGATGATAAGTTGGCAGATATCTAAAGGAGATTAGATTTTTTTTCCTGCTTGACTCCAGAAGCTTGAATTAAGAGAAATAAGTTAAGAGAAGATGGCATACAATCTTCTAAAACTGACAGAAGCAGATTTTTACTAAAATAAGGGTTGGGGAATAAATTCCCTAACAATCAGAGCTGTGCAAAATGAAATGGATTGCTTCTAGATGTTATCAGGCTCTCCATCACTGGGAAGTCTTCAAGGGGCAATGAAATGCTTACTGCTCAGGGATGGGTTCCTTGCCACTTGTAGAAAGCATTGCTTGTAAGTATAATATACTATGTCTGCTGAAAACCATTCTCCAAAATTTGGTCAAGTAACATTTTAAAATGGACCATCTTGAAAGAGGACAAGAACACAGTTATACTTCCTGCCTTGGCATTGGCAGTGAGAGTCCTGGAAGTAGCCCTCCATTGCTGAAGTCAGCACTTGCCTTGTAGTCCATAACAGTAACCACATCATGCAAGTGTCCAAAGACCTGGGCTGTCAAACCCCAGAAGATGTATCAACAAACAATGGCATAGAAACATTGCTAAAAATGCTAATGGGGAAAAAAGGAAGCCAGCTGCTTGACCACATCATAATTACAAAAACCTTGTGCATTCAATACTTCCATTCAGACTCGTTGGTAAAATTATATCTCATGTGGGAATTGAGAATTATTCGTATTGTAATACTCTCCTTTGTTTATCATCGCCTATTGAGAAACTTCTCTCACTTTCGACAAACCAATAAATCCCACTGATGCTGCTGAGCCATGATTAGCTGTGCTGAAAGGTTTGGCAGGAGGAGAAGGCTCACTACCTCCTCTCTAGTCTGGTCCATACTTCCCCTTTCTGATTATATTAAAGCTTGCTTTATTCAGTAGAACTCTCAGCTACATGAGATATCTGCAGAAGTAGTAAGAGCAAAGTTGTATTCGATGAACTTTCAGATGATGCAGGTTCACAGAGTATACATTCACAGCTATAGTTCTGCCAGCATCCTCCTCTTCATAAGTTTATGTATTGAGTTCCTAGGGGTGAGTTGGGATATATGCTATAAGGACTGGACTCTATGCACAAAACTTGAATTGGAATCTTTGCTCTATCACTTCTTAGGATCAAGCTGGGGTGAATGGAAATCTTTCTGCACTTCACATAACTGAGGAAACTCATGCACAGAAAAATTAAATCATTGGCATTTATTAAGCACTGTACAATGTGGGAGGCCTTGTACTAAAATCCCAGATAAAAACGAATCCCTTTAGATGATTACATTCTAACTGAGGAAGCATCACATAAAGAAGTAGGTTCATATATGATTCACGCAGAGTAGATGGAAGGTAATTTCTTTTTTTATTATAGCTTTTTATTTATAAGATATATGCATGGACAATTTTTCAGCATTGACAATTGCAAAACCTTTTGTTCCAATTTTTCCCCTCCTTCCTCCCACTTCCTCCCCCAGATAGCAGGTTGACCAATACATGTTATATATGTTAAAGTATATGTTAAATATAATATGTGTATACATGTCCATACAGTTGCTGTACAAAAAGAATCGGACTTTGAAATAGAGTACAATTAACCTGTGAAGGAAATAAAAAATGTAGGTGGACAAAAATAGAAGGATTGGGAATTCTACGCAGTGGTTCATACTCATATCCCAGAGTTCTTTTATTCTTTAGCTGGTTCAATTCATTACTGCTTTATTGGAACTAATTTAGTTCATCTCATTGTTGAAGAAGGCCATGTCCATCAGTATTGATCATCATATAATATTGTTGTTGAAGTATATAATGATCTCCTGGTCCTGCTCATTTCAGATGGAAGGTAATTTCAAAGGTGAAAGTATTATCAAGATGGGGAAGCAATATGGGGAAGGCATGGAGGGGAGACCAGGAAAAAATTTTCACAGAAGCTGGAATTTGAACTGAATCTTGATATAAAACAGGAAAATTAAGAGGCAGAAGGTGATTAGTTTATTCCAAGCTTGAGACATAGCCAGTACAAATGTGTAAAGGGAAATGAAATGCCAAATGTGAGAAAGAATAAGTAGATAATCAATTTAATTATAGATACACTTATTATATGATTGCTATGTACTAAGCATTATACTAAGGGCGGAGGATTTCCTAACAATCAGAGTTGTGCAAAATGAAATGGATTGCTTCTAGATGTATCAGGCTCTCCCTGACCTTAATGAGTTTATAATCTAATAGGGAAAAATAGTACATAAAAGGAAATTGAAAAAGCAGAAAACCAGAGGATAACCAGCAAGGCTGCATGATGCTCTGAAAATTTAAATCTAGCAAAGTTGGAGATGGAAAATGGAGTTGTGATGTCTCTATAAAGGAAGGCTTTAGGAAGAATTTATTTCTTTGTTCTTCAGCATTCTAATCTGAATGCTGAATCAGAGAGAGGCATGGCTGGATCACAAATTTTGTGGAGAGAAATGAAGTGGACAACTACTAAAGTAGGAAGAAGTCAATTCATAAAGTCTATTCCAAACAGAGAATATGGTATTTGATCCTAAAGGGAATAATGATTAACCGAAGTTTAATGTAAGGTACTGACATGAGCAGACCCAAAGCCAGACTTGTGATACTGTGTGACTCTGTGCGTCATTTACCTTGCTGAGAACTATTTCTTCAGGTATAATGGGAAGGTTGTACCAGAAAGCCTCCTTGATCCTCTAGAGTGCTCTATAAATTTCTGCTATGTTCTTCTGTGAATACGCTACTCCAGTCACTTGTCATGACAGGTAAGTGATTCTGAGTTCTCAAAGGCTGTACTTATAAAACCTATGATTTTCCATCTATCACCAGCTAGAAAGATTTCAAGTATGGGTCTTGTGATAAACTAGTCATTTAAGTACTAATTTCCAGAAAGTCAGCAACTAAGTATTGAATATTATGACCTTGACAATTCAAGAAAGATGTTTCCTAAGATGTTAAAGGGCTCCAATCTGTTTCTTTGGAGGGATTAAACACATTGACAAAGAAAAATTAATTTGGAAGCATTGGATTATGAATGGGAGAGATTTTTTTTTAATTTAAAGTTGTGAAGATTCAGAGGGCAAAGAAGCCAACACTTCTTGCTGGAATACAAGGGAAATATTATTGAAGTTTTTTTTTGGTTTTTTGTTTTTTTTTTAATAAAAGTAGATGCTATTTGAAATGGGTCTCAAAGCTTAGGTATGATCCTAATCAGTAGAAATGTCATACAAACATTTTAAAAAGAATAAAAGCAAGAACAAGAGGTGGTGGGATAAAAACAGTGTCAAAAGCCTCAAAGCAAGCCCCTGACATTTCTAATGTTCAAACAAAGTGAATTACTTATTGAATTGAATGCCTCAGTTCTCAAAAGTTCATGTTGAATTCCACTTAGCTAAATATCTGTCTTCTTATATTCAATGGCATACCCAAAGAAAACCTTATAGATAATGACATAGGTGACAATGCTTTGAGTTGAAATGTAAAACCAAGACTAAGATGTGAGGGATATAACTACCATAAAAGTTTTTAAACAAAATAATGACAAAATTAAGGTAACAGAAAGACTACTTTTTTGACTTGTAAGTTCCATTTTAAAAGTGTGTCCTTAATCTCTACTGTAATTGATTATCCCCTTCTCTTTTTTGAATTATTAATATTTTTATTAAAATAAACAAATAAGATATATTAATCCATTCTTGCTCCTACCCTGAAGTTTACTCTGATCCCACATTGTTGAAAATGTGTTCTCCCTCCTAAAGTTTTTTTTTTTTTTTTTTTTTTTTAAATAATACTTTGGTCTTCCTTGAAGAACTTAATGGTATTTATTTATGAGCCTAGCCTATCTTCCTATTGGATTGTAGGTTCAGAAGTAATGAAATATCATGGAAAGAGTACTGAAAATGATATTGGGGGAGTTTAAATGCAAACTTTACCACTTATTTGTTCTATGAAAATCATTTGCCTTCTTAGGGCCTCAGTTTCTTTACCTATAGAAAGAGTTAATAATGAACTACCTGTATTACAGAGCTGCTCTGGAGCTCAAAGATTTATAAGAAAAGGCTTTGGAACCTTCAATCATCATTTAAATATGAATTATTATTAGAGACAGGAATTATGCTTTATTTGAGCAACAAACATTTATTAAGTAACTGTCATGTGCTGGGAATACAGAGGATTAGACTAGGTGCTGGGAATACAAACTTTACATTCAGTTGGAATGGATGCATGTAGATGTTTGCCTTTGTATCTCCTAAACTTCCCTTTTAAAAACAATACATTTTTACAACTGGCAACGAAACTGCATTGGCTTAGCATTTCCTTTCTCAGTTTTCAGTTCATTTTGCAGATTGGGAAACTGAGGAAAACAGGGTTAAATAACTTATTCAGGGTCACACAGTAATAATCTGAGATGAGATTTAAACTCATGAAGATGAGTTTTCCAGATTCCAGTTCTTATGCTTTTTCTACTGAGCCACCTAATTGCCCCATCTTTGTAGATTTGAAAAGTTGACTATTTATAGATCTAAATTGCACCATGGGCTATAAAATTCTTATGAATTCAAGAAAGTGTGGATTTAACAGTGGTGATTTTTGTTTCTATTTTTCTATTTCTTTGGGTTTAAAAGAGAAATATTTTAAACAGTATGGGAAAGATGTCAATGTCTTTGCCACTGGGCACCAAGCCTCTACAAACCAGGAAATAAATTATAAAGATCAGTTGGCTTCTCTGAATGTTGGATCATATACAAACAGTGTCAATTTCAGTTAGTGCTGGTCAAATGATTATAAATAAAGTTGACAAAGTGCTAAAAGAGGAAGAATCTGGAAGTTACTCTGAATAGCAATAAATTTAGCCTTTAATTCATTGAGTACTCATCAATCACTCCCAAACATGCTCTATCAGTAACCCTAAAGATACTCCGGAGGAACTGAGTATGTTCTTTATATTTTCCTCTATATTTCCAAAGATTTTCAGTTGAGAAACAAGTTAATCATACCAGGAAGGTACAATATAAATTAATTTATCATTAATTCTAGTTTCTGTTATTCAGGAACATTTTAGAAGAGTGTCCTTAACCTCTACTGTAATTGATTATCCCCTTCTCTTTTTTTAATTATTAATATATTTATTAAAATGAACAAATAAAACATATTAATCCACTCTTGCTCCTTCCAAGTCAGTGACTTAAGATGATCCCAGAAGAATTGCTAATATGGGAGGCAAGAGTCTGGTTACCCTGATGATACTAGTTTGAGAAGACAATAAAGAATCACTAATAGCAGGAAAGAAAATAATTGTTGAAACACTTAGGAATTCACAGGAGACAAAAATAGTAATCTAAGAAAGCAATCAGTAGTAAAATTCATGGTCTCAAATGTCTATGTAACCCATATGAGTTCTTAGAATCCTGACACTATTTCCCATAGTCACAAAGAAGTTTCAGATTTCCCCCTCAGAGTATGAGGGACATTCCTGAGAAGTTGAATATTTTTCTCTATATTTCTAGAGATTATTATTGAAAAACTAGCTAGTTACCCAGCTTTAAGGAACTTCTAGAAAGAGATATTCCTACTAAGATAACAGGATAAAAATAGTTAGAGTAACTACCAAAAGTGTGACATATTCTTTTGTAGATTATATGATATATTTTCCGGCAAATTTATATAGATTCTAAGGGAAAGTGGGCTCAAACACAGACACAGTACATATTACAAAGGAATAATTAAGAGCTGTTATTTACTTAAAGTTCTTCTCCCTGTTTTATGACATACTAAGTTCCCCTTAAGCATGACAAATCTAGGCATTGTCTGTCCTTGGCTTCTAATACATGCATAGCTTCCGGCTGTTGCTGTTCTGGGAGGAGGGGTATAATACTAGGATGAGGATGAGAAAGGGAATCTAAAATTCTCTCAACCTTCGGAGAAGCTTGCAAGTTCTTCCTCCAGCCAGAGGGATGGAGGGTGGAAGGAAAGATCTATACCAAGGTTAGAACTGAGATCTCCCTCTCCTTTTCTCCAACATCTCCTCAGGAGTTTGAAGAATGATTTCTCATTTGACTCATTGGAACAATCAGATTCTAGTTAACTCAATGTTTTTATACAGAAACCAGAATGCAGCAAAATCCCTCATTACACTGGAACAGATTGGTTCTTTTACTTGGTCAATTGGTTTTCAAAGACTTTTCACATTTAATCTAATGCCTATGATTGATTGATAACTTGAGGTAGAACTATTTATATCTATTTACTTATGTCTTTCATGTAGAGGAAAGGGAAAGGAATAAATATTTATATAGAACTTACATGCCAAGCAATGTGTTAAGCACTTTAAAAATATTCTTTCATTGACTTTCACAACAATCCTACAAAATAGTTGCTGTCATTACCTTCATGTTACAGTCAAAGAAACTAAGGCAGACAAAGATTAAATGTCTTGCCTTCAGTCACACAGAAGTGTCTGAAGCTAGAAATGAACTCATATCTACCTGACTCCAGACTTAATGCTCTAGCTACTGAGCCAATTAGCTGTTTCATGTAGGCTCCCTTTTCTCCTCTGATATTACAATCATTGTGGAATAGGTTTCCAACCCCTCACATGTGCATTATTTCAGTACCCTGTTATTTAGTCTCTCTGTATCTCACTCCAATCCATCTTCTCTTCAAGGTGGTTCCTAATGTGCAGTTCTGCCTATATAATAAATAATTTACAATGGGTTTCTATTATCTCCAAATTCAAATTGAAAATATTTTATTTGGCTAACCTAGCCCATTCTTCCTTTCTGGTCTTCTTACACATTGTTTCCCACCATGTTCTCTATAATCCAATACTGAACTCCACTCCATTTCCAGACTTTGAGCATTTTCATTGGCTGACATCTATGCCTGGATTTCTCCCCAACTTCTGGTTTCTTTGGCTTCTTTCAAATATCACCAAAAAGTCCTATCTTCTGCAAGATGTCTTCCTCAGTGCTCTTTTATATGCAAAACTTCCCTTGGAAATTCCTCCCACCCATTTATACTGTCTAGACTTTATTTATATATACATAGCAATTTGCATATTATCTCTTCCATTAGATTGGGAGTTCCTTGAATTTGTTTGTTTTATTTTGTATCTCCAGTCTTAGGCATGGTGCCTGGTCTCTAATAAGTACTTAATAAATGCATATATAATAACTGACATTAAAGCATGAGTGGGATATGTGATTTTCATGTGTTTGGGAGTAGTAGTTCAGCAATTAAAGAGTTAGTTTTTGTTTTGAGGAAATTTATCGTTGCCTAAAATTATGTGTCCTTGTGGACTTAAGTTTAATGTCAAGTCAACATTTAACTGGTATCTGATTTATGATCTGCTGCATATTATTTTCTGTGTTTACTTTATGGATTGTCACTTATGACAGAAAGAATTCTCTGCCCGGTTGAATTTTTCCTTAATGTTACAGAAACTTTTTTTGTATATTTTTTTCACTAAGTGAAACATATCTTCAAAAAATTCTATTACAGTGAATGTTCTGTTCTTGTAAAGACAATTGTGAGAAGTATACTGAGATAATGAAATATAGGTTCAGTGTTGTCACCTTATCATATTACTCAATTCAAATTAGAAGAATGTCAAAGTATGCATTGTTTACCTTTGAGGTGACATTAGATCTACAAAAGAAGGAAATCCAGAGTTTAAAAAACAACAAAATGTCACTTTTGACTTCACTAAAGTAGAAGAGAGGATTTGAGATTTCTAGATGAAGACAGGAGTTAGCTTATGTTTACAAGTCAGAGTCCAGCTGGTGTCCAAATTGTCCAACTAATATAATGGCACAGCATTGTCCTTCATGCTATACCACTGTGAGATTAGCTTTGTTCGACTCCTCTAGCCACCAAAGACTGTGAAGGCTGAAATGATAAGACTTGGAAAGAAATTCTTTGGTTCTTTGATTCTGTGGAATGAGAACAGAAGAGGAACCAAAGATTACATGGATTTTTGTTTTGAATCTGGGTGACTAACAGTATGTGGTTCCACAGTAATTGGTGGAAAGTTAGGAAGAAAGGAAGGTTTGGAAGGAAATATAATGACTTCTGCTTGGGATTACTATAGGAATTCAGGTTGAGAGCTCTAAGGCGAAATTTGAGTTATGGACTGAAACTCAAGAGAAAGATCAGGGCTGGATTTTCATCTAATATTCATCTGCATAGAGATTACACCTGAACCTATGAGAATCGATGACATCATGAATATAACCATGAGGCAGTAATATAAAAACCATGTTAAGAATGCTATAACTCAGAAGTAGTAGAGACTGCTGAGGACCAAAAGATCAATGAAAAGATTACATTTAGCCTTAAAGGAGAAAGCAAGAGGTTCAAAAAATTGATAGAATTATTATTTAGCAAGATTTGGATGGTGATAATTCACAATAAATATCAAATAGTGTTGGTAAAATCTCATTTTGCTTCTGTCAGAAGAATGACCTTTGCTCTAGAAATGCACAATGAAAATAGTGAATTGATATATACAAAATAAGTTAATATATAATATCAAGTGATATGTATACCTACTTGGGTGGGGAGGATTCCATATAATATGGGTGGGCATATAATATTTATGTTCAAGTATATGAATGACTTTTAAATGAAAAAGGTATGTTACTTCTTCTATTTACCTCCAGTACATAGAACCAGGATCAAAAAGTATAAATTGCAAATATGTTTATTTAAGATTAATTTCCAGAAAACCAAAATTCCTAACAATTAGAAGTAGCAGAAAGTAGAATTAGCTGCCTTAGGAAGTAGGTTCTCTCTCACTGAGGTTTTCAGACAGAAGCTCACTGACTACTTGAAAGACTGACCACTTTTGCTTTTTTTTATTTAACACAACAGCAGTACTTCTTATTCTACATCAGTCAACTATGACTGACACCTGAGCAATCATGTTGAAAGCATCTGCATTTGATATGATTTGGGCAAAATTTATTCCTGTGTGGGAATCTTCTAATATGGAAAAGTAGAGATCATTATTAATGACCAAGGAAATAGGACTATTCCAAAGTACATATTGACATAAAACCTTTAATCAGTAATACTGCAAAGAATCACTTTCAGTGAGCTCCACTTTTTGATATCTTTGATGCCAAGCATATGATTGGTCATTGATTTAATGACCTATTTATTTAATCTTTCATGAAGCATTGATCTTTCATTGTGGTAAATGATGCTGGCAGACCTAGGAGTCGAAATGGCATACAAAGGAATACAGATGTAGTATAAAAATATATTCTAAGTCTTCTAAGTTCTTGACTAACTTGAAAGAAATGTCCAAAACTTGAAATAGGCTCAGCCTATTTCAATGGTTCTCAATTTCAGGCCACCAAAGATACTGGGAATATCTATTAGTCTCAATGTGTTCCAAATTATTGATAAGACAATTGTTGCTGTTATTTCTATGGTATGGACAAAAAAGGTTGGTGCTGGTAGTGATATGTATACCTACTTGGGTGGGGAGGATTCCACTCAAGTAGTCACATGATCAGTCTTTTAATTTTGAATTCAATCAAAAGCATAAAAAGGGTATCACTGAAAACAAGAGGGCTCTTTGTGTTCTGTGTTCTGCTTGTGAACAAGCAAAGTATATCCTCTCTTCCAGTATCCAAGCCAATATTGAGGTTAACTTCTTCTGTAGAGGTATCAGTTTTTATACCCTAGAATCTATTTCCATTTTCAAGAATTGAATGCTGATTTCTTCCATGATACACCAGAATATGTAAAAAAAGGCCCCACTGGATGCCCAACTAGGGATATCATGATTGAGGACAGCTTCTTGGTAGGTTACGCCACTACCCCAAACCAGAAACTTCTGTAGAATTTCTTCATTGGCAATGAGTTTAACAAGAGTATGAATCCTGATGAAGCTGTTGCCTGTGGTGAAGCTGTCTAAACCACCATCTTGTCTGTAAATTAACCTGAAAATATGAAGAATCTGCTTTAAAAAAAAAATCTTCTTAAGTATTATTAATAGTCCTGTTTGATGAATAAAAATTTAGCATATTACTTTAGATCCAATAAAATTATATTGTTTTTTTTTTTTTATTTAAAGCTTCATAATACAATAAATAAATAAATAAAGAAATGTTTTTCTATTACTAAAAGCAGTTATTCTAAAGCAGTGAGTCAAGTCCCCCAAAATGTGGAAAAAAAGATAGAACAGATTTATATGACTTAGAGCTGGGCTAATGTATTGTGGGATCATTGCTTCAACCTCATTGAAAGTGCTTACAAACTGTTCCTATTGCTTAATGAATATTAAAAAGTCAATTAAACAGTTTCCTAGAATTGGGAACTTAACCCCAGGGAGAAGGGTTTAAGGGCTAGAGTTAGAAGTTCTGTTGCAATAAGATCCAAGGTTTAGTCAAGACTTGAGTGAAGTCAAGCACAATGACATTCTTTATGCCTTAAAAAAGTTTAGGAATCATTGTTACACGAAGTCTAGGTCTAACAAATAATTCAGTTTTAAGATTTAAAAAAATAAAATCAATAATCTAAAAAACACTTTCCATTACTCTAGATATGGATTTCAGTTCAACTAGTCTATCAATAAAACTTATCTTGAACAAATACAGGACAGTCAAACCAATATTGACAAGCTTAAATGATCTCTTCTCTCCAGAATAGCCCTGTATCTCCTACTCATGGAAAGGGTGAAAATACACCAACAATGTTTGATCTAGAATATATGTACCATTCCTCCCAGAAACACCAGGGCCATGTTGGGAAAGGCACTCATTAAAAAACAAATAAAATTAATTGGAAGGGTAGAGTTTAGGAAGGCCTCAGAAATTCTAACGTTACTCTTATTTTACCTTCCTCCCCTTTAACCCCATAGGGATCAGATTCTTACACAGGTTGGTATGTGGCAATGTCTCTATAAAATACAGAAATATCCATAGAAGTATTACCCCCAACAATAGCAACTGCAGCAAAGCCAAAACAACATCTTCTGTTTTTGCTAAAGAGATTATGAAGCCATTAGAAAGGGAAGCAGCCTCTAGGGAGTAATGGAAATTCTTGGGCCTCCCATAGAGTGGCAATGTTCCAATGGCAGGTTGAAGACTAGCCTGCTATTAGCCAGCTCTTTCTCAAACCATGAGGTTTTCCAATGAATTGTACTGGTCATTTGCTACATAATAAGAAAACATACTTTATGTCTTTCAGCTCAAAGCCCATTTCCTTAAATTACTAAAGAAATTATTAATGAATTAGCTAAAGAATTAATTTTTTAAAAAAATTATCTTTTTCTTCTGAAAACTAGTATATTTCTAAATTTTTTTTCTACCAGAGTGAGATCAAAGCCCTTTTCACAGAGCTGTTCATGCATATATGATCAAGAAACTGCTTAAATTTTCTCCTTTCTTCTTCCTAGTTTTCAAATTATAGTCATATTAATAGACCATGTGTAAAGAGTCTTCACATACTGTCACTTATTGACACACAGTGCTGAGTATATTAGTATGAGTATATTGACACAGTCTGAGTATATTAGTGTACTTGAACCCTGGAGAAAGCTGGGGATGTTGGATACTTTCAGTGTCCTGACATGAGGCATGAACACCAGAAGAGTGTTTGGTGGTGATAACTCTTCCGTACACACTGACAAAATCGATAGAGAAGGCACCTCCCTAATATCATGATTATCTTTGAGAATGAAGTATATAGAATAATCTCCCTATAGAATAGGGAGCTGTCCTACTGAGGATAAGGCAACACAACTTCCTCCCTCCCTCCCTCCCTCCCTCCTTTCCTTCCTTCCTTCCTTCCTTCCTTCCTTCCTTCCTTCCTTCCTTCCTTCCTTCCTTCCTTCCTTCCTTCCTTCCTTCCTTCCTTCCTTCCTTCCTTCCTTCCTTCCTTCCTTCCTTCCTTCCTTCCTTCCATACTTCCCTTTCTGCCTTCCATCCTTCCATTTCTGCCTCCCATACTTCCCTCTTTTTTTCTTTCTCTTCTTTCCTCTCCCTCCCTGCAGTTACTCTGCCCAAAGTAATGTAAATTTTGACCTCTCAAACCTCAAAAGATATATTGAAGTCCTAAGTGTACCTTTCTTTTTTAAGGATCTTAAACTGAAATCCCTCTGTCTTTCATCGATTAGCCAACAAAAATCCCTGGTAAGCCTAATTTTATCTCAGTTTGGGCCCAGATTTTGTCCAAATGAAAGCAAATAGCAATTGTTTCCATTTTGGCTAATTACCCAGAGAGTCTTCTGCTCCCAGATTGATTTTTTTTTTTTTTAATTAAATAAAAAAGGCTATTCTTTGCCTCATTTCTTTCTTACCTAGCTTTACTGATGGGGGTTGAAGTCCCTTTAAGATTCCTATCTAATTGTCCATGGTTGACTTTGATTCACAAATCCTGGTCAAAGGGACCCTTTGAATATCCGGGCCCAGCCCCCACCCTCAGCTCAGCTTCCCCCAGCCCTCACCTGATCTGAGCCAACTGAAAAGCCTGAGAACGTAGAGGTAGCACCCATCATCTTTTGTGTATAAAAGAGGTGAGCCGGAACACCCTCATTGCAGGAGCCATCCCAGCCAACACATGATATTCTTCCAGCCATGTAAGGGTTCCTGCCCACCAGCAGCCACCTTTGGCCCTGGCTTCTTTCTAACTGAGCTTTACTTCCAAATTCGTACAATAAACCTTTTGTTTATCAATCTAGGTTTTCAGGCCTGTAAATTCATTTTACAGGGGACACTGCACCTCATGGGATTATCTATGTGGCAAAAAATGAGGTTCCCCCTTTCCTTTCCCTCATTATTACTACTGAAGGGTTGCCTCAATAAAACAGACCTTAGCTTAAAAAGACCAAGGTCTCCCACTGCATTGGCTTGGGAGGAGAAAGTGAGGCTGGGGACATTGCACAGCCCTCACTCAAATTTATTTCATTGACAAGTTATGGCATCACCTCTCTGGAGGCAAGGCATCTTAAAGAATCAAGAACAAACAACTAAACAAAGGGAAGCTAAAAGTCCCATCTTATGGTGTCTATTGAGTTCAATAGCACAGTTCTGGGAACACTGCTTTGAGGAATTCAGAGGAGTACCTTTGTTTTGCTGATTTCTTGTTGTCAAGTTTAGGAACAGAAAGAAACTTGATATTGCTCACAGCAATGCTAGGAGGGAGAGACACTTTTGAAGACAGTGATTTGTTGTCATAATTACCTAAATGTGGCAAAGAGGTAAAGCCATAGTTGGTGAAAGGGCTTGACATCCAGAGATGTCATGACTTCCTTGTTCTTCAATACAGATTAAGGACATCTTTTGGTCAAGTTATTGTTTAAGATTTGGGCCTGTTGAAGCCCAGATTGCACCAAAAAAATGTTTTTAAGTTTATTTTTCAAATGTTATCAATTGGATCCTCTTCACACTTCAAAAGCCATTAAGGTTAAAATCTGCCTTTGTATAGAATGAGCTGAGAACCTTTTCCTTTTGTGACACTACTACTAATAGAGATAAGAATATTATTGTTATTCAAATTGTCATAGATAGGATTAATGAGATATGGTATTGTTGTCTGGTAGTGTCCTCTGAGAAACCCATTTTGCCTGTCATTCTTTGGATTACCTTTGGAATTGACTATGATTTCTGTTTCTTTAAGCCTTTACTTCATCTTTCCATTGAGTTTCCAGGATTTTCTTAATGTCTTCTATTTATTTATCAGTTTTTGTCTTTTGTTCACTTGTTCCTCCCTCCCTTCCAAGAAAAGATTTCTTTCTTTATTTGTTTGTTTGTTTTGCTTTGTTTTTCCCTGATAGCTTGTAAACAATCAAGCAATTTCAAAGAGAAGTCAATGGGAAGATTAATGTGAGGTGATATTTTAAATTTGCCTCTTATCTTAAATAGAACATTATCAAAGTAACTGAAAACCTCATGAAAATCTGGACCTTACTTCTTAAAAGTCCTTTAGAATTTGAAAGCCTCCATAGTTTTGAAGACTAGAAAGGTATTGGTAACAATAAACAGTCATTTTATCTGGATTCCCATAGCATTTACATCAGTAGTTTAGAGTGAGCAGTGCAGGCACTGGCTTTGACTGTTTTTAGATGTCAATTCTTTTCCTTGGTTTTGAAATTGTTGAGGGATGAGACACCCTAATGGTGTTTGGGGTCTCCAGGTTGGTGCCAAAGAATTCGCAGTTCCAGTCCCCAAGTTAAGGTTGGCAAAAAAAAAAAAAAAAAAAAAAAAAAAAAAGAGTTTATTGGGCCACTGAGAGATTTTCAGTGGACTAAGATCCTGATTAGGAAAGTAGCTGGGATTTGAGAGACAGAGTTTAATTTCATTTAGTTTTCTGTAGCCTGGAGCTAGGGAACAATCTCTGGATGAATTAAGGCTGGAGGATGTTGGCCTAGAGAATAATTTCCAGATGATTAAGGGTGGAGGGTGGTGGTCAAGAGAATAATCTCCAGGTGAATTAAGAATGATAATTATTTTAGGAGTTTCTGAAGGCTAGAAGTTAGATAGTAATTTCCAGGTGAATTAATGATGGGGTGTTGTGGGCCAGAGCCAGAAGATTCAGGGTTTTCTGACCCAGGCCCCCCACAAAGATCAGAGGACCAAAGAGTCATATTATATCAAAACTTCTGGTGGAGTTATAAGAGTTCTGATCAAATTCAAACCACTCACCTTCACCATCTACTCAGACAACTGCTCCTGTGTGCTAGTATTCAGGTTTAACAACTCTATTGGCAAGTTGAATTCGCCTCCATTTGACATCATTGAGGGCATCTTCAGTGGGTCTGCTGTGGAGCAGAGCCTAGTCAAGGAGCATAAGATTACTATCAACAAGGATAAAGGTCATTTGAGTAAAGATGACATTAAGTGTGTAGTCTAAGAAGCTGAGAAATACAGGACTAAAAATAAGAAGCAGAATCTTCCAAGAAATCACTTGGATCTTATGCTTTCAACATGTAAGCTTCAGTGGAGGATTAGAAATACTATGACAAAATTGGTGATGAAGACAAATGGAAAATCCTTGACAAATGTAATGAAATTTATTATTTCCCTTCTCTCTCTAAAACAAATATAATGTAGCACAATGTAACACTTTCTCTATCCCTGTCTCTCTGTCTTTTTGTCTCTGTCTGTCTATCTCTGGCTCCCTATTTCCCTGTTTCTCTGTATCTGTCTATTTGTGTTTGTCTCTCTGTCTTGGTGTCTGTCTCTTTTTCTTTCTTTCTTTCTTTGTCTCTTTGTCTGTCTCTCTGATAAAGGTTTAAGTATTATACCACCTTGAGAGAAAAAATACAAGGGAACTATAGCAGGCACTTCACTGGATAAATTTGAGTGTCCACCTCTGACTTGTTCCTCTCCTTTGTATTTCTAACCCTCATTATTGAGGTTTCAACAGAGATCCCAAAATCTGTATTTTCAGCCTTGAACCCCTATTTATGAGAATTTTTTAGATGTAGTCCCCAGTCTAACTTTTCCTGTTCACCCTCCCCAAATATGCTTTATTTAACACCTTTGACTTTTAGTATATATTTATGGAACAACAGATAGAGTATTGGGCCTAGAGTCAGGAACTCCTGAGTTCAAATCTAGTAACAAATACTTCCTAGTTCTGTGATTCTGAGCCAATCACTAAACCTGTTTGCCTCAGCTTCTCAGCTATAAAATGGAGATAATAGGATCAAATGAGATAACAATTATAAAGTCCATAGCACAGTCCCCAGTAAATACTATATAAATAATACATTTATTATTTAGCCTTTTCATTATTTATTCTGTACATAAATACATACATATCATGTATTTAATGTATATACATGTTATAGGCATATGCACAACACATTATTATGGATCATAGATCTACATGTACATGTGCCCACACAAAGACACATACATATATACAAGTGTTTATGTGCATACATATATGAACATTTTGAACTAAAATAATTTCTTTTCATTATGGCATTGATTGCAGTGTGTAAAAAGATTATAGCTATAGAGGTAGAAAAGGCGTTAGAGATTATATAGTCCAACCTGCTTATTTTGCCCATAAATTATTAAAAGTCAGAGAAATTAAAGATTGGAATCTATTTCCTCTGACTCTGATGTAGCACTTCTGCTGTTCTCCCAGGGCTATTGGCCATAATTTAGAGGGGGGGGGGAAGGTTAATTTCTCCCCTTTATACAAAACAGTATTTTAACAGAGAACAAGACAGATATGTGGGCTATAGCATGTACAGTGGCTTCAGGAACGTCTGATCACGTGGGGCACAGAGATTCACACTTTGCTCTGTGTTCTTCCTGGATGGGGGCCAGTGATGACTTGGGGCCACTTGGGATGTTTTCCTTTCACAGTATAATCACTAAGTCAACACCTGCAATGACATAAGCCCATGACTCACCTGCCTGAATGGAAGGTCTCTTTAGGCTCCACTGCTGTGGGTAGAGTACATCTGTGCCATCCCCATAAATGAGCCCTTCTCGCCTCAGTCAGCGCCACTACTGTTTAAGATGCAGGGCTCTCCTGAGAGGGTGAGGCCGGGCAGCTGGGCAGCAGCTTGGGTGAGTCATTTTAAAAAGCCCCTCTCACAGCTGGAGAGAAAATAGCGCTGGCACTACTGGTAACCATTATGAAATCTGAAAAGTCCTTCTCTGGGCAGGAGGAAGAAAAAGTTCACCCAGCTGTCAAGTATTTGAAATGTAAAAATTCCAGGCCCTGGGGGGAGGAGGAGGGAAGACCAAGGCCACGTCAGAGGAAATTAAGCCTCCTCTGAGGCTGATGAGTTCACTTTGAGAAATCAATAAGCCTTTCAGAAGCAGGGGAGAGCAAACAGTTCCGGGGAGGGGGAAAAAAAAAAAAAAAGATTTTCGGAGGGTCTAAGAACTGAAATGCTCCTACCAAAGACACAGTCGGCCCACTGGACAGTAAGATTCCTCAGGTCTTTGGTTTTCTCTTAAGATTGCCCTCTAGAATTACAGTATTGATCTACAAAAATAAAAAGGAGAGGAGGAAACTGGACTTCCTGATACTCTGAACTGTAATTCATTTGTGCTTTTCTTTTAAAAGATAAAACAAAAATGAGAATATATTGTTCAATTCCCAGGAAATAAAGAAATGAAACATAACTGAGAGTATAGATATGTAAATAGATGAATCTCTAGATAAAGAGATTCTTAACATTTTGTGCATCATGGACCCCTTTTGAGTGATGAAACCTATTAACTCCTTCTCAGAACAAAGTTTTTACAGTGAAGAAAATACACAGGATATTAATTATTTGGTGTTAAACAATACATGTACGCTTGTGTATATGCATGTGTTTGCGTTCTCACATGTATAATATGTATTTACATGGATATAGATATAGATATAGATATTGATTGATAGATATAGATATAGATATATGGAGAGGAGAGAGACAGAAAACTCATGAATCTCAGTTAAAAACCAATGATATATAAAAACCTGTGTAGTAAAAGAAAAACATGGAAAAAGGAATAAAGGAGAAAGAGTGAGATGTTTTGCAATTTACTAAATTATGTGAAAATCAGTGATCCTCAGACACAAATTTTTTAAATCTTTTAAATGAGAAATTTAGATCTCCAACTCAGATCTCCCTCAGATCTAAATCAAAATCACATCTTAAAATTAGATGTGAGGTATATTCTAATATATACTCAAGTTAAAATATCTTATAGGTTATCTGCAGCAAAGGGTCCTCCAGCCTGTCCTAGAAGATGCTAAAGGAACTAAAAGCTACTATATTACATGATAAGATAATTTTAACTGTTAGGATTAAATCAAGCTAAATTTTATGGATCTGACCCTCACCCATAAGGGTCAAACAAAACAAGACTAACCTTCTTCCATATGACAACTTGAATTACCGGATGGTAATGGTCAGTCCCTATTAAGTTTATACTGAAAAATGACTTGTCTCTTAAACCACTACTCATCTGCCAGAGTCTTTAATTCTTTCACCACCTTTGTCTAGTCTTCTCTAAAAAAAAATAAGTTATCCCATTTGTGTTAAACTGACCAAGTAGCAGGAACCGTATGAATTTCTTTTTTCAACAGACAAGTCTTGGAAGAAGGCAGGTGGGTCAAGAAGATCTAGTCCCTATTCTCCCATCAAAATGCTACTTCTCTCTGAGAAGTTCTGGTCTGACTGTTGCCAAGAAATCATTTTAAATCTAATCTTGATATTAAATGCATCTTTAAGCTTAAATAGAATTAGCATATGGAAACTGTATGTGAAAGATCATAGAAAGGGACAAATTTAATCAAAGATGAAATCTTAATTTGCATATTTTTTTCTGAGTGCCTTCAGAAAATTCTGTGGTTCAACATATGCATTATATATGTCTGTAATGTACATTCTCATGTATCTGTCTCTGTTTATATACATTCTCAGATCTTTCCTATCACTTTACTTCCCCTCTCCTCTTGTTCCTCCTCCTATTTCTCTTCTCTCCTGTCATTCCCTATCTTATCTCCTCCTCTGAATCAGAGACAAGGGAGAATGAGAACAATAAAGAAATGATGAAGAAAAGGAAGAAGAGGAGATGGAAGAAAAAGATGAAAAGGAGGAAAGAAAGATGGAAAAAGATAAAAAGGGGAAGGTGTGGAGGGTGTAATGTGATGGTTCCTACCTTCATATATTTATATTTAAAACCTAGGTGGAATTGAGACTTTTTTCCCCTTAAATTGGCATTCCTGATTCAACTCAATTAGTTAATAAGTTCCCAAAAATATTTCTCTATTTTTTTTTAAGTTAAGGTGTGGTGAAATGGAAAGAGCAGTGAATTTGGAATCAAGACAACCAGGTTCCCATGAGATCATCACTTCAGATGCTTTTGAGTCAAAGAATCATTGTCTTTATTTATACACTACCCTATGTGACCTTGGGTAAGCAATTTAACTTCTCTGTGTTTCCCTTCTCCTCATCTGTAAAATTAAGTGGTTGGACTAGATGACCTTTGAGGTCTATTCCTTCCCTAAATTTGATGATCTTATTATGAATTTATTTCCAACCACAAAAATTGCACTCAGCTTCAAATTTTGTTGCAGTGCAGTGCCATCTAGTGGTCACTTTGGCTAATATCAAGGGATAATTCCCCAAAGAAACACTAAAAAAAAACTGCCTCCACACCCATCCCACCACCTCCATCACCACCATTACCATTATGTAATGTTGTGATAGGTTTTAGAGAAAAATTAATTGGTGAGTACCTATCTTTATTAACATTAGGTACTTAAGGGGCATATAGTCTAATATTATATTTACATACCATTCTTGCTTTAAATACTTATACTATTCTTCTCTATGATTAAAAAATTCTTCGTGATGGAACTTGTTATCACCAAAAAAAATGAAAATAAGGATTCCAGCATGAATCTTGGAGCTTGGATCAATCAATTTGCCTGCTATAATCATGGTCACTTAAGACTGCAGGCGACCATGCCAAGAAAATATATTATGCTGAACTACCAAGCATTTTCTGCAGATGTGCTATGTATGAACTGCTAGGGTTGTGAAGAAGGAGACTTGAAGTGTGTGTTTATTGCTTCAAAGGAAAATACAAGATGTACCAGAAAGGAACTGAGCACAAAAGAACCAGGTATGTATGTGCCTTTGTGCTCAACAGTGTTTAAGAAAAAAAGAACCTGGATTTGGTCCCAGGAAAAGAGACTATGTGGTTGGGGAAGGGAGAAGAATGCTAGATTTAGGGCACCAGGACAACTGGACTCAAATTCTACTGCTCTCAGTTTCTACTTCTGTGACTTTAGCTAAATCAGTTATCCTCTCTTGGGGTATAAGTCTCCCATATGTCAGAGAGTTTTGCTTAAATGGAATTTGTGGTCTCCTTTACCTTTAAATCAGTGATTAGGAATAATTCCCCCTTTTGTCTCTAAATAGATAGATAGATAGATAGATAGATAGATAGATAGATAGATAGATAAGTAAATTTATGACCTTACTGATGTAAATGACTGTTCTTCTTTCTATAAAATGAAGATTAAGGGCTTTCTTTTTCTACATCAAAAAATTGTCATGAGGACCAAGTAAAATGTGTCATTCTGTGTTTTGAAAACTGTTCATATAAAGCATTATTATGATAATAAGTCTTCATGAATTCAGACCATTCATCTGAACCGTAGGGAACGAAAGTTTCCATACATACTGTTTTCTTAAAGTTTCCAAAACTACTTAGCAACACTACACAAACAATATTATTTTTTTGTATGTAGGAGCTCTGCAAGATAGTCAATAGAAGAGGAAAGAGAGAGAAGGAAGAAGGGCTATGGGGAAAGAGGACAAACCTACAGCATAGTTACATGCAAATGATATCTCTTGACAAATAATTATCAGTTCATTAAAACAAGTTCCCCAAGGGCATATACTAGGCAAACACTTCATTGAAAATAGTTCCCATTCTTATAATGTGTTACTGTTCCCAAACATTTCTGTCATATTAACACCATGTAAATATTATTATTCCCATTTCACAGATGAGAAAATCCCTGCTAGGAAGAAAGAAAAGACTTGATTAAGATTACACACCTGGAAAATGTAGAAGACAGGACTATAACTAAGGTCTCTTGGCTCTATGCCCAAACACTTCACCATGATGCCTTTTTGGCGTGGAATCAATCACATACTTGAAACCAAGACAATTGGCAGTCAATGAAAATAGCATTCTAAAATAAAGCATTTTAAACTGTGTATTGAGACCCCATATGGGATCATGCAACTGAATGTGGTTGTTAAGAAATTATGATTCATTATCAGTAAATGCTTGAAATGTATGCCTCTTTTATATATCTATGTACTCAGTCATGTATAAACATTTCTTTAGAGAAAAGGGGTCACAAGTGCGAAAAGTTAAGAAGCTCTACTCTATAACATATGTGAACTCTCTGAAGTTAGGAACTTTTACTGAAGTTTAGGGACTATGTACTCCCCATTACATTGTAGGCATTTAATCAATGTTCATTGATTTTGCCCCAAACCCAGATGATGTAAAAATCCTGTTGTTTTGGAATAATATTTAAAATATCATCTCCCAAAATATGATTCGATTAAGAAACATCACTTTTCATATTCAAAAAAGTTCAACTTAGAAAAATATTAATTCAAGTGACAACTAGGACCATAAAAGGTTTTCATCATGAAGCAACACAACACCAAGGGACAGTATGATGTGTTTGGAATCCCACAATATGAAATCATATCTTGCCTCTGCTACTTATAGGTGAGCTTGTATAACCTGTGTCAACTCTTTAGGTTTCATCTTCTTTACTTGTAAAACCAAGAGATTGGATGAAGGCATAAAATGAACAGAAGGATTAAATGATATACTTGACATCATATAGATTTTAAGTGGCAAGGACAGAATTCCAAACCCATTTCTCTAACTCTAAATTTTATGCTCTTTCCAAATTACACTTTATAAGCTGGTAAGCTGAGACCAACAAAAGTTGTCTAATTAGGATGCATGTAAAGTACTGTATTTAAGTCTGCATTTACTACTATCTCCATTTTAGAAAGGAGGAAAATAAGGTTTGGAAATATGATTAAGAATGTTATTCATCTAATATAATCCAAACAGCACAATAATAAGCTATCCAATTTTCCTAGCAAGTGATCATCCATCTATCCTGGCTACAAAGCCACTGGTGAGGATGACAGTATGTCCTGAAGTAATCTACTGCAATTTTAGATTGTACTAATTGTTAGGAATAAATGTAGCTCACGTTAACAGGTCATCTTATGCTGTATAGGGTTACCAATGCTCCTTGAGCCTTGTGGTAAGTTAGGGAGATGTCTACCCCAAATGTGTGAATTATTTTTCCCAATTGTCAAATAAGAACAACTTGCTCTGGTGGCCATGATAGTTACTAAAGCAGGTGTTGTAAAGCACTTAGCGTTTGGTCAGGTTTGAAAGAAATCTAGCTCATTCATTGTATCATAGGTCATCTCCAGTCTTGACTTTTGTACTGCCATGGACTTCAATAATTCAATGAAGCCAGTGGCTTGGAGCAACTCTGCTTCATTTAAATCCAATTCATGTACAAGTCAAGCTATAACTCTGTAATGTCATTAACTCCTTCAAAAATGAAGGACAAACATCATCAGCAACAACAACAGCAATAATTCTATGAATATATTAGTTTATATATTTTTAATCTTTTAACTCCCTTGAGGATTTAGCCTTTGGGAGCTCCAACATTAGAATATATGTGAATTGGCCCAACTTTTAAATATGACCCTCTTTTATATAACTGTCATGATTTAAAAACAAAACAAAACAAAAAAACAAACAAAAAAAAACAACAACAACAACAAAAAAAAAAAAAAAAACTTTACCTCTCTTCTCATGTTCCCTAATACTACTTTTCTGTCTTGTGCCATGCTTGCTACAATTAGATTTTTTTCAAATAACCTGTATGCCCAATATAATCTACAACTATATATAATTCTAGAATCTAATTCTCTTTCACTCACCATTCTTTGTAGATGGAGAGACAAAAAGAATTTTAGCTCTCTTAGAGGAAAATAACTACTGTTCAGAGTGATAGAAGGATAACTATAGATGTCAAAAAGAAAACTGAAATGCTCAGTTTTTATTTTGATTTTCTTTTCTGAGTCAAGGAGAATGATTTATGGACTAAAATGGATGGAACCCAAATTGTTAATAGAGAACTATAATGGTATCAACTCATCACAAAATTAGAGGATTTATAATATATCCAACCTCTGTTCGAAGACCTGAAAAGGAAGAGGACTCATGAGTCCCTGATGACAATTTTTAGATGACAACTATTTCTGACATTAAGTCTGACATTACCTCTTTGTAATTTTCACCCATTGTTCTTGATTTTCTCAGTTTCCATATGACAGTACTTCAAGTACTCCAAAAAGTTATCATGTTCTTTGAAGTCTTTTCTAGTTAAGTCAAACATTCTTAATTCCTTCAGCTAATCTTCTTAGGACACTGACTCAGGGACTTTAACATTTTGGATAATTATTCAATTCTAGGAAGTACAATTTGGAAAAATACATTGATAAGATGGAGAAAGTTCAGAGAAGGACAGTCGACAATATTCTGATGAAGACATAGTATGGAAGGACTATCATTTCCCCATTCCTGGAATCTATGCTTTTCTAAAGCAACTCTTAGTTTTTGACTGTTGTATCATCCTGCTGACTCATCCTGAGCTTTCTGTTCACTAAAAGTGCCAAATATTTTTTCCCCTTACAAATTGTTGTCTAACTTTTCATCTCCCATAACATGTTTGTGAAGTTGATTTTTAACCCAAATATAATACTTTATATTTATCCCTTTTATATTTAATTTTATTATATCCAGGTCAATTTGTTCTTTTTCAAAATGACCCTCCCCCTTACTTTAACAAAGTCTGAACTTGCCTACAATTCCTGAGAAAAATTATAGAATGGATTACCAAAGACATGGTCAGTAAAAATATATCTAGAGAAGAATACAGGTGTTTCAAAGAATAAGCATGGCTTCATCCAGAACAAATTAGGTCATAGTAAATGTTATTTTCTTTTACAAAAGAGATATAGATAAACTTATTTCTATTTATAGAGTTTATCCAGATTTTTAGAAAATCATTAGATAATATGTTTATGGAAGAGAAATCAAATAGATGATTAAAATACATAATTTAATGGTTTAAAATGAACTTTGCAACTGGAGTGGAATGCCCTAAGGAAGCTAAGTTAATGATTTCTTAAAGGCATATCACCAAGTTTTATAATGGCATAAAGTTGAAAAAAAGATAGCCACCTACCAGATGGCCAAATCAGGCAGTATCCAAAAAATCTTAACAATCCTCCCACCTTTTTTCCCCTCCAGTTCCCCTGTTACTTCTCCAACAACTTTTTTTCTAAAGCAGCTGGAAATAAAATTGAGGAATGGCTAGTGAAAAAAACATGGTGTATGAGTATAATAGTATGTTATTCAGCAGTAAGCAATGGTGGATATTAGGGATTCAGAGAACTTTTGGGAAATGTATATGAATTGATGCACAGTGAAAAAAAATCAGAACTATGCATGTCTCAAAAATTTTTATAAATGATACAAATCATTAGAAAGAAGATAATCTATGACTAGCGAAACATATGAATATTCATATTAATAAATTCTTAGTTCCACATAATAATGAAATAAATGTATAATAAGATATAATAATAATAATATAATAAGTGAATAAATGGTGATCTCAAGAATAAGACAGCAAAGCATACCTTTTCTGTTACACAAAAGGATGAGTAGGATAGAATATTATGTATGATGGCAGACATGATTGAGATTGGTTGTTTTTGCTTGGTTTTCCTTTTTAAAATATTAAGCGGGTACTCCTAGAAATACCATGTAGAAAAACGGAAGCAATAGTATCACTCATATACATAGAAGTATTAAAATAGTATCTTTAGGAACTTTAAAAAAATTAACAGTTTCAAGTTTTATTGTCAGCTCTTCCTTTATTCCTTTGAATCTACTTGTCACATATACAAATGTCAAAACTTTGTCAAGGAAGAAGAAGAAGCAATGGATCAAAAGTTAATATATTTGTTAATAAATTGTTAATATATTTCAAAGGTGCTAATTGTTATTTTTAATATTAGTTTATTTTGTTATTTCTCCAACCAAAACAGGTCATTCAGTATTTCATAGGACCTTTTCAGAGGCACAGGGAACCTCAGAGATAATCAGGCATTGCATCCCAACCCATGTAGGAATTCAGTGTCCTACAACTCTCACAAGCTGCCATTTGCATTCTACTTGAATATTTGCAGTTAGAAAAAAGCTCAGTACTTCTAAAGACTTCGTGTTTCAATGTTAGAAGGTCATATTTTAGAATTGTCTTCCTTAAATTGAGTTAATATGTTCCTTCTGGCAGTTTCTTCCCATTAGTTATAGACCTCCATTCTAGTTATACTTACAGTAAAGATTAATTCATACAATAGCCTTTTAAAAAAAAAAAAGTTATTGATAGGGGCAGGTAGGTGGTACAATGGATAGAGCACTATCCCTGAAGTCAGGAGGAGATGAGTTCGAATCTGGTCTCAGACACTTAACACTTCCTAACTATCTGACCCTGGGCAAGTCACTTATCCCCAATTGCCTCAGCAAAATAATAATACTAAAATAAAAATGTTATTGATATTTCATTTTTACATTTCAAACATATTTATAAATAATTTTAGTTATAGATTTATAGATTACTCCCACTTCATGAAATGTTTCCTGTAACAAAATAAAACTTAAAAAATTACTATATCTGAAAATTCATGAAGCATTTAACATTTGTAACATCATTAACTCTCTATTTAAAAATATATACATATAAAGAATCTATTTTTCTCCCTTTCTGTTTTGTCATTGATATGGACAATTATCATAGTTTTCCTTATATTGAGCCAGTCCTACATTCCTGGTATAAATTCCACTTGGTCATAATGTATTATTCTGGTAATAAATTGCTGTATTTTTTTCTAATATTTTATTCAAGATATTTACATCAGTAATCATTAGGTAAATTGGTCTATAATTTCCTTTTTCTGTTTCTTTAGCTGTCAGTAGCATACCTGTGTCATAAATGGATTGATAGTACTCCCTCTTTGCCTATTTTCCTAAATAGTTTATAAAGTGTTGGAACTTATTGTCTTAAATGTTTGATAGAATTCATTTGTTTTTTGTTTATTTCTTTGTTTTTTTTTTAAATAATAGCTTTTTTTCAAAACATATGTACAGATAGTTTTAAACATTCACCCTTGCAAAACCTTGTTTCCCAAATTTTTTCTCCCTCCCTTCCTTTCACTCCTTTCTTTAGACAGCAAGTTATCCAATGTATGTCAAACATTTAAAATTCTTCTATGCATATTTCCACATTTACCATGCTGCACAAGTAAAATCAGATCAAAAAGGAGGAAAAAAATGAGAAAAAAAAACAAAATGCAAGCAAACAGAAAATATGAAAACATTATGTTGTGATCCACATTCAGACCTGACAATACTCTCTCTGGCAGTAGATAGCTCTCTCCATCACAAGTCTATTGGAATTGTTTTGAATCATCTCATTGTTGAAAAGAGCCACATCCATCAGAACTGGTCATATATATATTTTTTTTTTTTTGGTGAGGCAATTGGGGTTAAGTGACTCAGGGTCACACAGCTAGGAAATGTGAAGTGCCTAAGACAAGATTTAAATTTAGGTCCTCCTGACTTCAAGGCTGGTGCTCTATCCACTATATCACCTAGCTGCCCCAGTCATCATATAATCTTATTGCTATGTACAATGTTCTACTCATTTCACTTAGCATCATTTCATATAAGTTTCTCCAGGCCTTTTTGAAATGATCCTGCTGATCATTTCTTATAAAATAATAATATTCTATAACATTCATGTACCATAATTTATTTAGCCATTCCCCAATGGATGAGCATCCACTCAGTTTCCAGTTCTTTGACATGACAAAAAGAACTGCCAAAAACATTTTTGCACATGTGGATCCTTTCCCCTCCTTTATGATTTCTTTGGGATACAGGCCCAGTAGAGACACTGCTAGATCAAAAGACATGCAATAGTTTGCTAGCCCTTTCAAATTGTTCTCCAGAATGGATGAATAAGTTCACAACTCCACCAACAATATATGTATGTTTTCCATTTTTACAGTCAAAGGTTCTGATAAAGGCCACATTTCCAAAATATATAGAGAATTGACTCTAATTTATAAGAAAGCAAGCCATTCTCCAATTGATAAATGGTCAAAGGTTATGAACAGACAAAAAAATTAAAACTATTTCTAGCCATATGAAAAGGTACTCCAAGTCATTATTAATCAGAGAAATGCAAATGAAGACAATTCTGAGATACCAGTACACACCTGTCAGGGAAAGACAATGTGGAGTATTGGAAGGGATGTTGGAAAACTGGGACACTGATAATTGTTGGTGGAATTATGAATACATCCAGCCATTCTGGAGAGCTATTTGGAACTATGCTCAAAAAGTAATCAAATTGTGCATACCCTTTGACCAAGTAGTGTTACTACTGGGCTTATATCCCAAAGAGATTTTAAAGAAGGGAAAGGGACCTATAGGTGCAAGAATGTTTGTGGCAGCCCTCTTTGTAGTGGCCAGAAACTGGAAAAAGAGTGGATGCCCATCAATTGGAAAATGGTTGAATAAATTGTGGTATATGAATATTATGGAATATTATTGTTCTGTAAGAAATGAACAGTAGGATGATTTCAGAAAGGCCTGGAAAGACTTGCATGAATTGATGCTGAGTGAAATGAGCAGGACCAGAAGATCATTATATACTTCAACAACAATACTATATGATGATCAATTGTGCTGGATGTGGCCCTCTTCAACAATGAGATCAACCAAATCAGTTCCAATAGAGCAGTAATGAACTGAACCAGCTACACCCATTGAAAGAACTTTGGGAGATGACTATGAACTACTACATAGAATTTCCAATCCCTCTATTTTTGTCTACCTACATTTTTTATTTCCTTCACAGGTTAATTGTACACTATTTCAAAGTCTGATTCTTTTAGTACAGCAAAATAACTATGGGCATGTATACATATATTTTATTTAACTTATACTTTAACATATTTTACATATATTGGTCAACCTGCCATCTAGAGGAGAGGGTGGAGGGAAGGAAGGGAAAAATTGGAGCAAAAGGTTTTGCAATTATCAATGCTGAAAAATTACCTATCCATATATCTTTTAAATAAAAAGCTATAAGAAAAAAATGTATGTCTGTTTTCCCACATTCCCTCCAACATTCATTATCTTTTCTGTTACCTTAGCCAATTTGAGAGGTGTATAATGGTACCTCAGAGTTGTCTTAATTTGCATTTCACTAATAAATACTGAATTCAAGCATTTTTTCATGTCTAGACATGGTTTTAATTTCTTCATCTGAAAATTGTCTACTCAAATCCATTGACCATTTATCAATTGGAAAATGGCTTGTTCAATTATAAATCCATCTGGCCCTGGATATTTTTTCTTAGAGAGTTTATTAATAGTTTGTTTGATTTTTTTTTTAATTGGGCTATGCAAGTTTTTTTTTCTTTCTTCTGTTAATCCAGGCCATTTTATATTTATTTACTTATATTTTTGTAAATTTTCACTTAAATTGTCAGATTTATTGGCATGCAATTGGGCAAAATAGTTCCTAATTATTGTTTTAATCTCCTCTTCTTTGCTAGTAAGTTCACTCTTTCATTTTGGATACTGGTAATTTGGCTTTCTTCTTTCCTTTTTTCAAATCAAATTAACTAAAGATTTATCTATTTTGTTATAGGTTTTTTGTTTGTTTTGTTTTTGTTTCTGTGAAGCCCAGCCCATTCTTTCAGATATTTGAAGATAGGTACCCTTCATTCTAATTTATAAATTCTCATATGTAAGACCAACTAGACCACTCTATTATGCAAGAATAATTTTTTCCTTATTAGTATCTAACATTTATTCGATTTCTCATCACTTGCTGGGAAAAATCTAGTTAGAAATTGGACTACATTAAACCTTAAGACAATCCTTTTTATTTCTATATAACTATATTTTTAAAACTTAATTTTCTCAATTCTAGATAAAAATCTTAGTAATCAGTTTTCAGAATTTTGAGTGACAATTTTTTTCTCTTTCCATTGCTTACCCTCTACTCATAAGGCAAACAATTTGATAAAGATTATAGTTGTAATAGCTCTAAATTTTAAGAAAGTTTTCCATATTTTATTAAGCCCAAGTTTGCTTCTCACAAATTTCTACCCATTGCTCTTAATTCTGTCTTCTGAGGCAGAAGACCTTAGTATGAAATATTGGTTAAGAAACTACCACTTACTCTGAATATATTCATTTCATCATTGGCCTGACCTTTCTTGGGATTTGTTTGATCTTAAAATTCTCTAGGTCAGCTATGCCACATAATTTCCTCTGCTTATCCATACAAACTCCTCTTTAGATAATAAGAAGTTAATTACCTTTTCCACAAAGTGAAAGAGCAAGATCCTTTGTAAAGCAACTTATGTGATCTGCTTACTTTTTTTGTCTCTAATGCTAAATCTACAACCTTATCCCTATATAAAAAATAATAGTTGATGAAAAGTTCAACTATAAGTTTTACATGACATTAAGTAGCTCATAGTTACCATCTACTAATCAATTTATTGTTTTTAAGATGAATACTCAGATCCTCTAAAGAAAAAAATGCAAATATCATGGGACAAAAGAAAGATTTATCCATAGATGCCTATTTGTTATAAGAAATTCTTCATTGAAAGTGGTTAACAACAAGAAAAAAGATTAAAGTGATAATTTGGAAAATAAATTCTAGAATCACAGAAGTTGAGAAATGGAAAAGATCAGCTTAGATAAAGGAATGTCAAATTTTAAAGAGCTATACAATATATAATATATAAAGAGCTATATAATTATTTTTACTTCCTAAGATCAAACTCAGATCCTCAATACTGCACATTCAAGTGTTGCCTTGTGTTTTACTACAACTTAGGTTTGTATTTCTCCTACTGCCATTGTGCCCATGATGCAGTGGAATAATAATAATAGTACTATCTTTATAGCATTTAGTATGTGCCAGGCACTATGCTATAATCTCTAATTTTACAGATGAGATGACTGAGGGGAAAAAAAAAAGGTGAAGTAACTTGCTTAGGTTCACACATGCTAGAAAATGTGTGAGACTGGATTTGAACTCAATTCCTCCTTATTTTAGACCAACTACTCTCTTTCCCGTGTTATTTAACTGCTTACAGAAATTATTCTGTTTTGTTGTTTGGAAATATATTAGATAAATCACTTTATGGTTTACAGGAAAATTCAATGATAGTCAAATTTATGATTTTTCTTTTAATACATAAAAGTCTATGGTTCTAGTCATACTATGCTTTATCTTGAAGTTTTGTAACTATTTAAAATTTCTGATAACATTCCATAAGAACATCCCACCCCCTCATCTATAGACATAATTACAGCTTTTACCAGAATTGTAGAGCTCCTTTTTTATTCAGTCTATTAAAAAGAAGGAATATTCATTAATTCAAATTTGACATCATCTATATTTATTTTTTTCTCCCAAAATACATAATGCAGTATAATATATTAGGAAAGTAACTTAGTTGAGATTTATCTCAGGACATTTATTTGTCTTTCAGTGAATTATTTATTCCAGGCAAGATTGACAAATGAATTCATTTAACACATAGCGCAGATATATAGTAGTAGAAGATTTTATAATGTCACAAAATACAAGGCATATTCTCACTGCTGAAATAAGAAAATAATAAAGGTTTTAATTTCTCATTCCTTGAAATCATCTTTTGAATGGCAATAGCTCACGTTTGTAGAAGATTTAAATTTTGTGCAAACAACTTCATCTCAATAATCTTGTGATGGAGAAAGCCTAAATTTTATTCTTCCTATTTTACATTTCCAATAAACTGTTACATTTAGTGCCATTTCCAGAACTATACTTAATAGCAACAACCAGAGCCTATTTCTCTGAAGAGAACCTTTCCATAGAAGTGAAATGGTTCTCTGGAGCATTTTTTTTTTTTTTTTTTTTGCTTGAGAATACTTTGATGAACAGCTGGGTGAAGTCTAGATAATGCCTAGCCCCTGGAGTCAGGAAGATGTGAATTCAAATCCAGATTCAGATACTTACTAGTTGTATGACCTTGAGCAATTTCCTTAGCTCTGTTTGCTTCAGTTTCCTCATCTATAAATTAAGCTGGAGAAGGAAATGGCAAACATTCCAGTATCTTTGGCTAGAAAACCCAAAATGGGGTTATAAAAGGGTAGGACACAAATGACATGACTCAACAATAACACAGACAAAGAATCTTTGTTAAATTACTTGTTTGCATAGCATTCCCCTCCTACCCTACTTCTATTCACAAAGTTAAGCTTTTTATAAACTATTTTTTTCTAAGAAACATATTTTGCCAAACTACAAATAGAGATAATCATTGAAGAAATAATGCATATTTTATTATTTATTGATAGCATGTATATAGTGTGCTATTGATGTTATTAAATGTATTATTTTCTATATTAATATAGTAAGTCATTAAAGTATAAAAATGAACTAAGACTTTCTTATATGCTATATATAACATCTATACTCACTTATTTGAGTCTCAATTATATAATCTGTAAACCTATTATAATATTTAAATGGTATCAATGTATATTATTCATACATGCATACTATATAATTGTTAATCACTATATTTTACTTACTTTTGTCTTCTTTATAAAGAGGTTCAGTATAATCTAGAAGAAGCAGGGTTGAGTTCCTTATATAAAAGGTAGTAGTCACTGTAAAATATATTATATTGCTAACATAAGAAAATGAAAACAAGCATATATAATATATTCATAATTCATTAATCTTTTGTCCTTTATATCAATTATGTTAATCTTTCAGTTCATATTGAATTAATCTTTGTGACAAAAATATGTAAGCAATATAATAATTATGTTAATAAATGCAACTAAGCCTGCCCTGTACTTCTGAAAAAAAAAGTGAGATATGTTTCATTATGTGTTTTCCAGAAGATTCAGTGATTTTTTTTTTTTTTTAACTTACTCAGAATAAACTGTTGCCTGGGGTTGGGAAAAAATCTTTGTAAACATGTATTTGATAAATAATTAATACCTAAAATACATTGGGAAAGGACATAAATATTTACAAATTATATCAGATTATTCATTAGTGAATAAGTTATCTAAGTATATGAATGAACTTTTATAATTATTAAGTTTATATTGAATTATTATTAAATTACAAAACTGCCCACAGTCTTTGACAAAGCGATGCCAATATCAGGCCTATATCACTAAGTAAAATATTAAAAGTTTTTGTATAAACTATAATATTCATTAAAAATCTTTCTCTGAAATGACCAGCAGGAGGAATACAGAGAGGCTTGGAGAGACTTACATCAACTGATGCTGAGTGAAATGAACAGAACCAGAAGATCGCTGTACACTTCAATGCTGTATGAAGATGTATTCTGCTGGAAGTGGATATCTTCAACATAAAGAAGATCCAACTCACTTCCAGTTGATCAATGATGGACAGAAATAACTACACCCAGAGAAGGAATACTAGGAAGTGAATGTAAATTCTTAGCACTATTGTCTATCTACCCAGGTTACTTACACCTTCGGAATCTAATACTTAATGTGCAACAAGAAAATGGTATTTACACACATATATTGTATCTAGGTTATATTGTAACACATGTAAAATGTATGGATTGCCTGTCATTGGGGGGAGGGAGTGGATGGAGGGGGGGGATAATTTGGAAAAATGAGTACAAGGGATAATATTATAAAAAAATTACTCATGCATATATACTGTGGAAAAAAATTCTAAATAAAAAAATAAAATAAAATAAAATAAAAATAAAAATAAATCTTTCTCTGGTTAGCAAAAAGCCTAGAAGGAAAATCAATGTGTGTCAAATAGGCATTTACTATCAAATGTGTGGTAGAAAGATTTTTTAATTAAACTAAATATTATGCAAACATAAAAGAGCAACATTTTCTCCAGAAAAAAATTGAATAATTTTCTTTCTCACCATTTTTTATGGAGGTGGGGAACTATGTGAGTGAAACATTGTTTAAACATTGTAGACTAAGTTGATAATCAAGTTAGTTTTGCTGAACTGATGTGTGTTTTTTTTTCCTTTCCTTTTCTTTGTCAATAATATCTAATGCTTCACTGGATAGGGGAGAGGGCAAGCTATTCATAAATGAAAGTTCACAGAAATAAAATATTTTCTTTTCTCTCAAAGAAAACACTTATCTTGATCACTCCCAAAATGGGAATGCTACCACAATTACAATCAAGGAATGGGTTAATAAACTTGACAATTTAGGGCTGCTGGGGAAGAGGCTTCTAAGTACATGAAGCAAAACAGTCTTCTTTGGATTCCTCCATCTTTTCCTGGTACAGATAGCAGAAAGCAGGGAACTATCTGATACATGGAGACTTAGACTCTTCAGCCTCTATATTTGGCCAGCAGAAAACACACTCAAAGAAGGATGTGTGTGTGTGTGTGTGTGTGTGTGTGTGTGTGTGTGTGTGTGTGTGTGTGTGTGTGTATAGAAGAAATTCAGTGTATCTTATAAGTAAAAATCTCATAACTATCTCCTTTTCTCCCTCTCCCCTTAATGCATTGTATGATATCCTATACTTATCAAATATTGTCTCTTTTCCCATATTTTGTCTCTTTTGTTCTCTTTTATTCTGTAAATCTTCAAGAAACAGATTCAGAGAGTTAGCACTTGTTCAGCAATTTATAAGAGACTTGAATTAAAGCATTAAATGAATTGCCCACAATAATACACCAAGAATATACAAAAGCATCACTTGAACCTACATCTTTCTGACCTTGAAATTAGCTCTCAGTTTACTATGCCATGCTGCAACTAAATTCTGTGTATATTTTCAACAACAAAATAGACTCTGCTATCAAGAACCTTAAAGTATTATAATTCTTAAGGCCAATTCCAATGATCTTGTGATGAAGAGAGCCATCAACACTGAGAGAGAGGACTGTGAAAACTGAGAGTGAATCATAACATAGCATTTTCACTCTTTTTGTTGTTTACTTGCATTTTGTTTTCTTTCTCATTTTTTCCTTTTTGATCTGATTTTTCTTGTGCAGTACAAAAGTATAAATGTGTATATATATATATGTATATATATATATGTATATATATTGGATTTGACATATTTTTAATATGCTTAACATATATTGGATGATTTGTAAATTAGGGGAGGGGTGAGGGAAAGGGGGGGATTTGGAACTCAAGGTTTTGCAAGGGTCAATGTTGAAAAATTATCCGTGTACATGTTTTGAAAATAAAAAAAAGCTTCAATAGAAAAAGTATTCTAATCTTACTAGAACTCTGCAAATTAGATTCAATACAAATTAGAAGGTAATAAGTGGGAATTTCTGTAGTATAGTGGAGAGACCACTGGATTTGGAATGAGGACACCAAGGTCTGCCATTCATTAATGTGATGACATTGGGATAGCTAATTTTTCTCTCTGGGTTTCAGCTTATACATCTATAAAATGAAGTGTTGGGAATGTATTTTCTCTAAATAAATACAAATGAGAGTTTTAAAAAAATTCTCTGTAAATTCTAGAGTAGCTGAGTTGTGGTCAACATCTATTCCAACCTCCTCATATTTGTTACAGAAAAGGAAACTGAGGGAAAGACAAATCAAGTAACTTATCCAAATTCACCCTTTTTATTAGTAGCCAAGTCTTTTGACTTCTAGAGACATCCTTTTCAATCAACCTCACTGCCTCAACCACTCTGCAAACAGCACTTTGGCTGTGCTTAGAAGGATTAGAAGGGATTTACTGAGAATGATGGGGAGCAAGTCCTCAAATGCTACTTGGGAGCTGGGTAATATTAAATCCATGTTCAAAATCTGTGCTCTCTTATATATACAAGGTCAAATATAAATACCTGTTTGACACTCAAAGGTTATCACAAGTGGGTCTCTCCCTCTCTTTCCTATCTTCTTACCTATTAGTCTCTTCCATTCACTCTACAATCTCATCACAATGGCCATCTCAAACATGACTCTTCATGTCCCATGTTGTAATTGCATTGTCTGTCCTCCATGTTAGAAATCCTCTTCCTTCTTACCTCACCCTTTTAGTTTCTTGCTTCCTTTTATAAAACTCAAGTGTCTCTGCCATTTGCAGAAGCCATTTCCCCATCACCCAAGCTATTTGTATCTTCCTTTCTAAGGTTACCTCCTATCTAACCCATATATATTTTCTATGTATATGCATTTTGTCTAAGTAAATTTCTTTAGTACAAAGATTATTTCTGCTTTATCTTTGTATCCCTAATACTCAACAAAGTTCCTGGCACATATTAAGAGCTTAATAAATGTTTAGTAATTGATTGATTAGCACCAATAATCTTTGTCTGATCACAGCAGGAGCAAGGATTCAATATGCCCTTGATTGAGGGAAAATTCAGGTATAGTAGAACCAAAAAAAAGCAACATGGTAACATAAGTGAAAACTATACTTCTAGAAATATCTTGGGATGACAGTTAGATTGAGGCAACTATAAAAAAGAGAGAAAACAAGAGCAAATAAAGCAAAAATAAAATGAAATATTAATCACACATTAAAATAATATCAGGAGAAAGTAGTTGTGAAATAAAACTGAGAAAAGGGGAATTACGAATTAAAAGGAAAGATGAATGAGACAGAGAAAGAAAGATACATATAGTGAGAAGGTTAGAGGGGAAAAGAAAATAAAATGGAGTAACATGAGAAAAGGAAAGAAAAAATGATGGAGAGACTGAATGAAGGAAAAGGAAATGAAAGAGACAGAAAGCAAAGAATTTAAAAAAAAAAGATGAAAAGAGGAATGACTGCAGGCATTTAGGATCGTGCTGAAAGAAACTCATAAGTAAAAGCTTCTTTTAAAATATTGGAGTTCCTCCATATGGAAAGCTTGAGGAGAAAAAGAGAAAAAATTAAATTAAAGCTTTTGAAAGTATATTATAGTTTTATCTCTTCAACGCTTAGATCTCAGAAATAATATAATCCTATAGAAAATATGTTGCCAGAGTATTTTATCTTGTGGCACCTTGACAAAAAAAAAAAGCAAAAAAACGGAATGATGTCAAAAAAGCTTATATAACAGTTTTGTTTTATTCATTTACATAAATCACATTTACCGTAGGTGTTTTATTCAAAATAAAATTTGGGAAAAATAAATTGAACAGATGAACCTAAGCAAACCTGGTGATTTTTTCATGAGTAGTGTTTGATGATAAAAGCATAAAAGCATAATGTGGTATCATTTCACCAAGGCACAATATGGATCACCCATATGGAGCAGAAGTTGATAATACTGCAAAGAAGCAAAAATAAACAGAACAGATGTACTTGTAAAATCAAGTCTGCACCCACCCCTGAGTACCTGCCTCTGACTGGGGTAGTTGCTACAAAATCACTCAGCTGGCTCTGACCCACCTTCTCACTGAAACACTAGGGAAGCTTGAGATTGTAGAATATGTCTCCTGAACCAAAACAGACTGCCATCCCCTAAGGGAGAGGGAGTGTATAGACACTGTGGGGGGACCACACTGGAATATAACTTGCCATTGAGTAGAATTGAGTTTGAGAAAAGTTTGTCAAGGACCCTACTCATAGTGTGGAGGGGCAGAATACACCTTCACTTTGGAAGTATGTTACCTTTATATTTGTCCCATAGTATAGGCTCCAAGATGAGTTGTGATGAAAGTGAACATTCACTGTAGAATCATTACAAAGAAAATGCTTTTAGTTTTATAAAAATTTGGAGGAATTTATAGGATTTTTATTATTACAGCTGTTGTAAAATATACTAGCCCCCTGAATTATATATTGGAAAGAACACTACTTTTGCAATCAGAAGACCTAGATTCATATATTGCCCTTTAGGCTTTTTGTTTGTTTTTATTTATTCATTTTTTATGGTATTGGACAAACCACTTAACCTCACTGGTCTAAGTTACCTCATATATAAAAGGAAGCAGTGGGACAAACTGTGTTCTCTGAAGTCTCTTTCAGTTCTAATTCTATTATCTTATGACTGATTCTATTTAGCAAGAAGAAAGTAAGTAGAAAGCATCTGACCTAAATTTGGAAAACTGGGTTCAAGTCATATGTCCAATGTTTATTACCATATGACCTGAGACAAACAATTTCACTCCATTGGCCTTCAGTTATTTCATCCATAAAATGAGTTATTTGGAGGAAGCATGATGAAAATTAAAATATTAGCAGATTTAAGTACAATGTGTTTGCTTTAAAACTTGGCCTACTGGGCGGAGCCAAGATGGCGGAGAGGAAACACACGACTCAGTGAACGTCCTCACTCCCTCACAACCAATTAGATAAATTAAGTCTCAAAATTAGCTCAGGACTGATAGATACCACAAGGACTGGAAGCACGACTTACCAGCTGAAGAGAATCTGGAGTTTCAACAGGAAAGGTCAGTTCTCAGGGGAGGAATAAGAAAGACCAGCACAGACGGTGGGGTAGGGGCACACTGCGCCCATTGCGCTGGGAAGGGCTCTGGGATCAGAGAAGCCACTGAGGTAAAGGAATCTGGCACAGGCTGTTAGCTCTTCTCTGCTAATTATTTAGCAGTTCAGAAGAGAAAGCCAAAATATTTTAAAACTCAGATTAGATTTTCCCCGGACCCTGGGGGTGACTCAGGCACCAGGGGGTGTGGCCTCAGCTACCTCCTGAGAATAGTTAAGAGACTGACAAGTGGGTGGATACGGCCCAAGGCAACACACACTGCCTAGCTTAGCTGGAGGGAGTGGAACTCAGCTCCAGGAAGTCCCAGAGAAGCGCAACCTTTGAACTAGGGACCGCGGTTTCTGGAAGACACTTCCAGTTTGAGCGCAGGGGCTTCTCACGTCACCTGCTGCAGACGTCCACTCCCCACCCGGACACATAGGCTGAGCTTCTTGCTGTCTTCACTATTCTACGCCCTCAAGGCACAGCAGTGCTAATCACCTCTGAGGCGCTTCCAGGGAGGGGGTGGGGAACTCTCTCCCAGAGCTCTCTCTTAGCGCGGGCACAGGGGCCGCTGCATCCATCCGGTCTGGGAGGAAGCTGGTAAAGAAGTAAATAATTTCCTACCCCAGGGACAGACCCCAAAACATTTTTTAAGTATGAGCAAAAAAGCTAGAAAAACTATAGATTCCTTCTATACAGAGAAAGAGCGGGTATCCAACCCCAAGGAAGTTAACAGCAAAGATTCAGAAGATAACAACCTAAAGGGGAACGATTCCTGCCCCCCATCACATAACTCTCTCCTAGAAGAAGCTCTTAAGAAATTGAGGGAGATCGAAGAAAAATGGGGCAAGGAAAGGGAAGTTATGATAGAGAATAACAACGTCCTGAAATTGGAGTTGGAAAAAATAAAGAATTCACAGGAGATGCAGGGAAACAAAATTAGTGAATTAGAAAAGGTTAAAAAAACACAGGAAAGTAGGATTTCTGAATTGGAAAAGATAAAAAAGTCTCAAGAAAATAGAATTTCTGAATTGGAAAAAGAAAATAATTCTCAAAAAAAAAAAATTAGGGAAATGGAAAAAAATTCAATAGAGCAAAATAATTCATTTAAAAATGAAATTGGGCATTTACAAAAAGAACTAAAAACTGTGAAAGAAGAAAATAACTCCTTAAAAGTCAGGATGGAACAAATAGAAATGAATGATTCACAGAGAACCCAAGAATCAGTCAAACAAAACAAAAAAAATGAGAAGCTGGAGAACAACGTCAAATACTTACTGGGAAAATCTATAGACCTGGAAAATAGATCTAGGAGAGATAATCTGCGGATTATTGGACTTCCAGAAAACTATGACCAAAAAAAGAGCCTAGATTCTATTTTACAGGAAATTATCAAAGAGAACTGTCCAGAGATAATAGAAACAGAAGGGAAAGTAGATGTGGAAAGAATTCATCGAACTCCTTCTGAAATAGACCCTAAAAAAAGAACACCACGGAATATTGTGGCTAAGCTGCAGAATTACCACACAAAGGAGAAAATCCTGCAAGCAGCTAGAAAAAAACAATTTAAATACCAAGGTGCCACAATAAGGGTCACCCAAGATCTGGCTGCCTCCACATTAAAAGATAGAAGGGCCTGGAACCTGATATTCCGTAAGGCAAAAGATCAAGGACTGCAACCAAGAATGAACTACCCAGCTAAGTTTAGCATCTTTTTCCATGGAAGAAGATGGTCATTCAATGAAACAGAGGAATTCTATATGTTTCTAAGAAAAAAACCAGACTTAAACAAAAAATTTGATCTACATCCACAAGACTGAAGAGAAACAGAAAAAGGTACACAGAACCCTTGAGAACTGTAACTTTGTTGTGGGTATATAAAAAATACTCAAGGATAATTTGATTTTACTGATATAAAAGAAAAAAAGGGGGGTGTGGTAAAGGGAAGGAGGTCGGTTCAGAAAAAGGGGAAGGAGTGATAAAAAGAGGGAAACTACATCCCAGGAAGAGACATAGAAAATACACCATATCTGAGGGAACTTAGTGAGGGGGAGAATCATTGTGTGAATCTTACTCTCATCAGAAGAGGCTCAAAGAGTAAATAATTAACATATTTGTTTTTCAGAGAATTTTCTCTCACCTCATTAAAAGGGGGGAGAGGAAAAGGGGAAAGGAAAAGGAGAATAAGTGAAGGGACTTGGAGGGAGGGGGGAGGGATCCTAAAAAAAAAAAAAAAAAAAAAAAAGAGGGAGGGTTGCGCGTCACAAGGGGGGTCTGTAAATTAAATATCGGGGAGGGGGATCAGGGGGGTCAAGGGAAAAAAGTATAATCTGGGGATAATACGATGGCAGGAAATACAGAATTAGTAATTTTAACTGTAAATGTAAATGGGATGAACGATCCCATCAAACGGAGACGGATAGCAGATTGGATCAAAAAGCAGAACCCTACAATATGTTGTCTACAGGAAACACACTTAAAGCAGGGAGATACATACAGAGTAAAGGTAAAAGGTTGGAACAGAGCTTATTATGCTTCAGGTAAAGCCAAAAAAGCAGGGGTAGCTATCCTTATCTCAGATCAAGCAAAAGCAGAAGTAGATCTCGTTAAAAAAGATAAGGAAGGAAACTATATCCTGCTGAAAGGTAGCATAAATAATGAAGCCATATCAATACTAAACATATATGCACCAAGTGGTATAGCATCTAACTTTCTAAAGGAAAAGTTAAGAGAACTGCAAGAAGAAATAGACAGTAAAACTATAATAGTGGGAGATCTCAACCTAGCACTCTCAGATTTAGACAAATCAAACCACAAAACAAACAAGAAAGAAATTAAAAAAGTAAATAGAACATTAGAAAAACTAGGTATGATAGACCTTTGGAGAAAACTGAATGGCAATAGGAAGGAATATACTTTCTTCTCAGCAGTTCATGGATCCTATACAAAAATTGACCATATATTAGGACATAAAGATCTCAAAATTAAATGTAGGAAGGCAGAAATAATAAATGCCTTCTTCTCAGATCACAATGCAATAAAAGCTACATTCAGTAAAAAGTTAGGGGTAAATAGACCAAAAAGTAATTGGAAACTGAATAATCTCATCTTAAAGAATGACTGGGTGAAAGAGCAAATTATAGAAACAATTAACAATTTCACCCAAGATAATGATAATGATGAGACATCATATCAAAACCGTTGGGATGCAGCTAAAGCAGTAATAAGGGGAAATTTTATATCTTTAGAGGCTTATTTGAAGAAAATTGAGAAAGAGAAGATTAACGAATTGGGCTTACAACTTAAAAGGCTAGAAAAAGACCAAATTATAAACCCCCAACCAAAAATTAAACTCGAAATACAAAAATTAAAAGGAGAAATCAATAAAATTGAAAGTAAAAAAACTATTGAATTAATAAATAAAACCAAGAGTTGGTTTTATGAAAAAGCCAATAAAATAGATAAACCTTTGGTAAATTTGATCAAAAAAAAGAAAGAGGAAAATCAAATTGATAGTCTTACAAATGAAAAGGGGGATCTTTCCACCAATGAAGAGGAAATTAGAGAAATAATAAGGAGTTACTTTGCCCAACTTTATGCCAATAAATTTGATAACTTAAGTGAAATGGATGACTTTCTCCAAAAATATAGGCTCCCTAGATTAACAGAGGAGGAGATAAATTGCTTAAATAGTCCCATTTCAGAAAAAGAAATAGAACAAGCTATTAATCAACTCCCCAGGAAAAAATCCCCAGGGCCAGATGGATTCACATGTGAATTCTACCAAACATTTAAAGAACAATTAGCCTCAATGTTATATAAATTATTTGAAAAAATAGGGGATGAAGGAGTCCTACCAAACTCCTTTTATGACACAGACATGGTACTGATACCTAAACCTGGTAGATCGAAAACTGAGAAAGAAAATTATAGACCAATCTCCTTAATGAATATTGATGCTAAAATCTTAAATAAGATATTAGCAAAAAGACTTCAGAAAATCATCTCCAAGATAATACACTATGATCAAGTAGGATTTATTCCAGGAATGCAGGGCTGGTTTAATATTAGGAAAACTATTAATATAATTGACCATATTAATAATCAAATTAATAAGAACCATATGATCATCTCAATAGATGCAGAAAAAGCATTTGACAAAATCCAACACCCATTCCTACTAAAAACTCTTGAGAGTATAGGAATAAATGGATTATTCCTTAGAATAATCAGGAGTATATATTTAAGACCGTCAGTAAGCATAATATGCAATAGAAATAAACTGCAACCTTTCCCAGTAAGATCAGGAGTGAAACAAGGTTGCCCACTATCACCATTACTATTCAATATAGTACTAGAAACGCTCACCTCGGCAATAAGAGCCGAGAAAGAGATTCAAGGAATTAGAGTAGGAAATGAAGAAATCAAACTATCACTTTTTGCAGATGACATGATGGTATACTTAGAGAACCCCAAAGACTCTGCTAAAAAACTACTAGAAATAATTCAAAATTTCAGCAAAGTGGCAGGATACAAAATAAATCCACATAAATCCTCGGCATTTTCATATATCACTAACAAAATGCAACAGCAAGAGATACAAAGAGAAATTCCATTCCAAACAAATGTTGAGAGTATAAAATATTTGGGAATCCATCTACCAAAGAAAAGTCAGGAATTATATGAGAAAAATTACAAAACACTTGCCACAAAAATAAAATCAGATTTAAATAATTGGAAAGACATTCAGTGCTCTTGGATAGGCCGAGCGAATATAATAAAGATGACAATACTCCCCAAACTAATCTATTTATTTAGTGCTATACCAATCAGACTCCCAAGAAACTATTTTAATGACCTAGAAAAAATAACAACAAAATTCATATGGAAGAATAAAAGGTCAAGAATTGCAAGGGAACTAATGAAAAAAAACTCAGAGGAAGGTGGTCTAAGTGTACCTGATCTAAAGCTATATTATATAGCAGCAGTCACCAAAACCATTTGGTATTGGCTACGAAATAGACCGGTAGATCAGTGGAACAGATTAGATACAAAGGACAAAAAAGGGTACATCTATAGCAATCTAATCTTTGACAAACCCAAAGATTCCAACATTAGGGATAAAAATTCATTATTCGGAAAAAACTGTTGGGAAAACTGGAAATTAGTATGGCAGAAATTAGATATGGATCCACACTTAACACCATATACCAAGATAAGATCAAAATGGGTACATGATTTAGGCATAAAGAGGGAGATAATAAATAGATTAGAGGAACAGAGGATAATCTACCTCTCAGACTTGTGGAGGAGGAAGGAATTTATGACCAGAGGAGAACTAGAGATCATTATTGATCACAAAATAGAAGATTTTGATTACATCAAACTAAAAAGTTTCTGTACAAATAATACTAATGCAAACAAGATTAGAAGGGAAGTAACAAATTGGGAAAATATTTTTAAAAACAAAGGTTCTGACAAAGGTCTCATTTCCAAAATATATAGAGAACTGACCCAAATTTATAAGAAACCGAACCATTCTCCAATTGATAAATGGTCAAAGGATATGAACAGACAATTCTCAGAGGAAGAAATTGAAACTATATCCACTCACATGAAAGAGTGTTCCAAATCACTACTGATCAGAGAAATGCAAATTAAGACCACTCTGAGATACCACTACACACCTGTCAGATTGGCTAAGATGACAGGAACAAATAATGACAAATGTTGGAGGGGATGTGGGGAAACTGGGACACTAATACATTGCTGGTGGAGTTGTGAAAGAATCCAGCCATTCTGGAGAGCAATTTGGAATTATGCCCAAAAAGTTATCAAACTGTGCATACCCTTTGACCCAGCAGCGCTACTACTGGGATTATATCCCAAAGAAATACTAAAGAGCGGAAAGAGACATATATGTGCCAAAATGTTTGTGGCAGCTCTTTTTGTTGTAGCTAGAAACTGGAGGATGAATGGATGTCCATCAGTTGGAGAATGGTTGGGTAAATTGTGGTATATGAAGGTTATGGAATATTATTGCTCGGTAAGAAATGACCAGCAGGAGGAATATAGAGAGGCCTGGAGAGACTTAAATCAACTGATGCTGAGTGAAATGAGCAGAACCAGAAGATCACTGTACACTTCAACAACAATGCTGTATGAGGATGTATTCTGATGGAAGTGGAAATCTTCAACATAAAGAAGATCCAACTCACTTCCAGTTGATCAATGATGGACAGAGGTAGCTACACCCAGAGAAGAAACACTGGGAGGGGAATGAAAATTGTTAGCACTAATATCTGTCTGCCCAGGTTGCATGTACCTTCGGATTCTAATGTTTATTGTGCAACAAGAAAGTGATATTCGCACACATGTATTGTACCTAGACTATATTGTAACACATGTAAAATGTATGGTATTGCCTGTCGTCGGGGGGAGGGAATAGAGGGAGGGGGGGTAAAGTGGAAAAATGAATACAAGGGATAATATTATAAAATATATATATATATATATATATAATAAAAAAAAAAAAAAAAAACTTGGCCTACTACTTTCTAGAATCATGACCTTAATCAACTCAATATCTTGTTTCCTCAACTATAAAATTAAGGTATCAGACTAATTGATTTCTAAGAGTTCTTGTAGTTCTTATTTAATAACTCATTGAATAGATAGGTTTAAAAATCTCTTTCAGCTCTAATCATATGCCTATAGTTTCCCAAAAGAAAGGATCCTCAACTGAATGCATTGTAAAGCTAATTAAAATTGATGTTAGAAGATTTGGATTTGTGAGAATAAAATATTTGTAAAGAGATTTAAAAACTTTAACAGCAATATTTAAATGGTAATTATTATTATCATTATTATCATTCTTAGGTACATAAAATTGTACCAAATTGTGTTTTGGTTTTTCAAGTTTTCCAGGATGATAGCCAATAATGGTGATTTAGCTAGATGACTACTAAGGTATCTTTCAGTTTTCAATATGTAAGTTTATGATCCTGAATATGCATTTTGATTGTTCAATTGACATTACTAAAAAATATACTCAATAGATTAAACATTATACATTATATCAATTCAAATAACCTAACTCATTAAAATTCAATACAGAAATTCCATGAAAAACACTTATATTTTCTTTCTTTTGTTGTATATTTCTTTCTTTTTTTTCTTTTTTTTTTTTTTTTTTTTTAATCACCTATCTTCAATAATGGGCAGGTAGATAGTGCAAAAAATTGAATGTGGAGCCTAAAATCAGCAATACTCATTCTCTTGAATTCAAATCAGGCCTCAGACACTTACTAACCATGTAATCCCGGGCAAGTAACTTAACCCTATGTGCCTCAGTTTCCTTATTTGTAAAGTGAGCTAGAGAAGGAAATAGCAAACCACTTCAGTATTTTTATCAAGGAAAATCCCAAATGGACTCACTAAGAGTCAGACATAACTGAAAAATGATAAAAAATAATAAATGTCACCTATAATGACTTCTTAATATGTTTTGGCTTTATGTCACTGTCATTCCCAGATATATTGCTTTCTACCTCTTTACTTACCCTCATCCCCATTCACACAAAGGCCTGTTCTACTAACAAAGAAAAGCAGCTAAGCAAAATCACTTATTGATTTAAATTGTATTCCATATATGTGATTTTCATCTTTTTGTTGAAAGGAAAGAAGTGCAATTCTTCATCTAATCTCCAATGCCAGTTTGGAGCACAATGGGCATCATATTAAAGTTTTCTTTTTTTTTTTTTTTTCAAACAAATCATTTGTACTATCCGAACAACAACATAGAGGAAGGAAGATAAAATGAAGAGAAATCTGAGGCAAGGAAAACCTAGGATCAGGTCCTAATTCTGATAAGTCCTGATACTAGTTGTATGCTTCTGTACAAGGTTTTCCAGAATCATAGAAAACTAAAACCATAATTACCAATCCATAATGGTAAAAGAAGTTTATCATCAAGTATATATTAAACTAATCACATAACAGATTTATACTTCAGCCTCTTTCCTCTTTTCATTATGTATATACTCTTCTAGTTATATTTATTTCACTATGTATTAATTTATATAAATATCCCCATGTTGTATGATTCTCATTTATACTTCTTATGGAACATAAATATTCCAAAGCAATAACATATCTTAAATTTTTTTAATGATTCCCCAATCAATGGTCATGAACTTTATTTTCAGTTTGTGTGGTGGTTTTTGGTACCACAAGAATAATATTACAAAATTTTTGATGACATGGTATATTTGTTCTTTGACTCTTTGGGGTAAAAGCCCACTATTATGTTCTTTCTTCATTTACATATATATATATATATATATATATATATATATATATATATATATATATATATATATATATATATATATAATATATGTGTGTGTGTATAATATGCATATGTGTATATAAATAAAAATAAAAACAAACTATTGACATGCATTTATTAAATTCTTATTATATTCCAGGTATTATGCTGGCTACACAAATGTTAAAATCCAAGGAAGTAAACACTTGCCAGGAACCTAAGAAGAAATTTAAATCAAAAAGAAAATACTCATCTTTTCTCCTTGGAAAAATAGGTTTATCATAGTAATCCTGATAGCATGGTCAACATCTGGAATTTACCATACATGGCCTCTGATATAATAAGGTAGCCACCCATCTGCTGCCTTCCCAAAGCAGAAAAGAATAAATAGAGTCCTGCATCCCACACACTCCAGCTGTCCCCAGCAGTCAGTGTTTTTTTTTTTTTTTTTTCTAAAAATAAAATAAAATAAAATATCTAGCTTAAGCTAGAACCAATGAATAATGTGATAGAGGTCACTGTTTAAAGAGACTTGTAAATTTGATAAACAGAATACAAAAGCCATTTTTCATAGACATGACTTCTCTAAAGGAAAAAAAAAAGCTGAAAATCTTACAATGTTTCATTTATAGGATTAGATATGCTCTGATTTTTTTTTCTGAAGGAAGTAATTCTTGAATACCATACAGCACAGAGATTAAAAACTGTTTCCCTAAAGTAATGAATAAATTATAAGTCTCATTATGACCTTATTATAGTAAATTCCGCAAATATGTGAATGAAATTTGGAAATATATCTAAATGAAAGCAGAGAACTGGTAGCTATTTACATAGACTATAGAGATTTCAGTAAATTTGTCTGTTGAATGAAACATTCTTTGAACTTTCTAACCCCCGACCCTGGCTGTCAATTACTTTTATTTTCAGACAACACAGAGCATTTTTTTTTTTGTATTTTGAAATGTTTTGATTGGGTTATATTATGAATTAATGTTGTAGGTGCTTAATCCCAACATTTTAGAGCAGTAACTCTCTCAAAAACGTTGCAACAGGTGTAATAGATATCTTTATAGAAAATTCTGGAGACAATTCAATTCAATGGAACTAGCATTTAATAAAGTATATATATATATATTTTTTCCTATCTAAACAATTCATCTGTACACTTAATAATTTTCTCTTTTTATAATCCTTTAAAGTAGTAGCTATCCAGTTCTTTTTTTAATAGTAAAGAACTAGATACAAAATAGTTACCCATTAATTATGGAATGAATAAACAAATTGTGGTACACCAATATAATGGAATATTTCTGTGCTATTAAAATGTATATGAAAATAATGTAGAAAAGCATTAAAAGACTTAAATAAACTGAGGCAAAGTAAAATTCCACCAGAATCCTCAAAATAAAGGAATTCCCAAAGAAGGAAACAAAAAATATGACTATAATTTGTAAATAATAAGAAAAAAAATTTTTAAAAGTTAAATTGGATATTTAAAATGATAAAGCTTGGCAAAAAAGAAATGAATAAAATCTCTTTTCAGAAGTGAGAGATTTGGTGTTTTGAATAGTTCATATAATGTTAAAGTTAGTTGCTTCTGATTTATTTTATTCAATTTTTAGTTATTTCTACTTTTTCAAGGAATGATTTCTTGGAGAGAGGAAGAAAAAAAGTAGATTTCAAAATAATGGCAAAATTGAAAATGAAAAAAAAATATGAAGTGTAAACCCTTAATTCCTTTCCCCTTCTCCCATGCTGCTGTTGAATTAACTCATTCATTTTTCAGTCATTCATGTATGCATTGATTTAGTTAACAGTTTTAAAGTTCCTATTACATACAAAGCACTGAGATACATCAGAGAACATTTTAAGCTGATATAAACCATGATTCGTTTTTCCATGGATCTTACAATTTAGTAAACTATACACAAAAGTCCCAAATATTCACTTGAGAAGGGCAAAATATGTGACGAGTGATGGGAGAGGCAAGGCATTTGATCAATAAGATAGGAAGGCCATAGTAATGTCCAATAGGTTCAGAATCTCTTGAGCTCTGAAGCTAATAACTAGCGCAGTTCATGTGACTGTACCAATTTAGTAGCAGTGGCAGAAGATGCATAAGAAAGATGTTGTAAATATAAAATCAACAAGCCCTGACAACAGACTGGATATGGGGAGAGGAGAGATAGTAAGGAGTTCAAAATGAATCCTAGATTGTGAACCTAAGGCACTGGGAGGAAAATATATTGTACAATATTAGGGAAGTTGGGGTGGGAGAGCAAAGAGGAAAAAAAAATAACAAGTTCTGTTTTGGACATATTCAGTTTAGGAAGTCCACTATATATGCAATTTCAGATGCTCACAAGTCAGCTGGACATGTGAGAATGGAGGTCAATAAGAATATTTGGGTGGGATAGGTAGATTTGAGAGTCATCAGCTAGGAATGGTAATTAAATTCATGGGAGCGAATATCACCATGTGAAGTACCATGAAAAAAAGAGATAATGAGCCCAACAAATAACCCTGAGATACCTAAGGTGCATAATCTGGATGAATATCCACCAAAAGAGATTAAGATAGCTTGTCTCATAGGTAAGAAGAGAACAGGGATAGTAGTGTCCCCAAAAATTGGAGAAGAGAACATAAAGCAGCAAAGCTCAATAGACAATGTCAAAGACAGCAAAGTGGTTAAGGAGTATGAGACTACAGCAAAGGCCACTGTGACAATTAAAGAAATCATTGCTAACTTTGAAGAGAACAGTTTTGGTAAAATTAATAGATGAATTTAGAACTGAATTAAAATGCGTGATACCTAAGAGCTGTCCTAGCTTTTAAAGACCCATGATTTTATTATTTTGGTCTTAATAAACATTACATTGTGAGGAAACTTTAAATTGAAACCAATCTTAGATTTGGAAGACTCATTGATAATCTAGTTCACCTAGTATGAAACTGTCTTCTATAAAATTGCTCACTAGTTGTCATCCAACCTTTCTTGGATAGCACCTGGGAAAGAGAACAGCTTTCTGCTAATTTAGCTCAATTGAAATTCAGAACACTTAACCATGAGAAAGTTTTTTCTTTCATTCATTCATCTGATATTTGTTCTCTGGTAACTACTCCCAGCTTTATCCTGAATAACCCCTCAGAACCTTTTTAATGACATTTCAACTTGTCAGATCTCCAAATACTTTTACATGATCAATAGATCTTCCCTTTACTAGATAAAGAAATTGATAAAACTCTCTATTGTTTTATCTGTCTTTATTTATATGTCTTCCACCTAGTGTTTTTCTTTTTCCCTAGATTTTGAATTTTACCCACCTTGAATTTTACATGTAAAGTAACTGAAAAGACAGAAAGAACAAGAAGATAGATTTTTTTTAAATTTATATTCCTGGAAATTGGAAGATTGTTTTTTTTTTTTTTTATTTAGAATTTTTTCCACAGTATATATGCATGAGTAATTTTTTTCATAATATTGTCCCTTGTATTCATTTTTCCAAATTATCCCCCCCTCCATCCACTCCCTCCCCCCAATGACAGGCAATCCCATACATTTTACATGTGTTACAATATAACCTAGATACAATATATGTGTGCAAATAACATTTTCTTGTTGCACATTAAGTATTAGATTCCGAAGGTATAAGTAACCTGGGTAGATAGACAGTAGTGCTAACAATTTAGATTCACTTCCCAGTGTTCCTTCTCTGGGTGTAGTTATTTCTGTCCATCATTGATCAACTGGGAGTGAGTTGGATCTTCTTTATGTTGAAGATTTCCACTTCCATCAGAATACCTCTTCATACAGCATTGAAGTGTACAGCGATCTTCTGGTTCTATTCATTTTACTCAGCATCAGTTGATGTAAATCTCTCCAAGCCTCTCTGTATTCCTCCTGCTGATCATTTCTTACAGAGCAATAATATTCCATAACCTTCATATACCATAATTGGTTGTCTTAATTTGCATTTCTCTGATCAGTAGTGATTTGGAACACTCTTTCATATGAGTGGCTATAGTTTCAATTTCATCATCTGAGAATTGTCTGTTCATATCCTTTGACCATTTATCAATTGGAGAATGGTTTGATTTCTTATAAATTAGGGTCAGTTCTCTATATATTTTGGAAATGAGACCTTTGTCAGAACCTTTAACTTTATAAATATTTTCCCAATTTGTTACTTCCTTTTTAATCTTGTTTGCATTAGTATTGTTTGTTCAGAAACTTTTTAGTTTGATGTAATCAAAATCTTCTACTTTGTGATCAATAATGGTCTCTAGTTCTCCTCTGGTCATAAATTCCTTCCTAGGAGATAGATTCTAATGTCTTTATGGTGAAACTCTACTGTATTCAGAGCAGTGAAAGTAAAAAGCAGAATAGAAATGGACTTCATGCTAATGCCTCTTCTGTTAGACAATCTTAGTTTTTTAAAGGTTGTAGAGGGAATAATCATATTATACCAATTTATTTAGGTATAGCAGTGTTCAAAGTAAACAAATGAACAGAGAGCCACCAGAATCCCCAAAAATGATGCTAAAAATTTATAAGTTGTTTGCTTTTATTACCTCCCTTTCAAAAGTGGAAGTCAAAGAAGTTCCCTTCATCCAAGAACTCTAAAAAGTCTCAGGAAATAATACTTAATGTTTTAAATTCACATTATGATTGCTCAGTTCCTGATTAAATTGATACCAAGCAAGCTACTTATAGTCTTTGGTCTTGACTTTGAAAGGGATGACTGTCAGTAGATGCTTAAACAAGCCAATTTACATACAAAAGCTTTACCAATATTTCATTAAAGCCAAAGTAGTGGACATGGACATACTTTGTAGTCTGAGGGTTGAGTTCATGCTTGTGCAGAGATAGGTTAAGTTGACATGTGCTTTTAATGTATCCCCTTGGCTAGAGATATGCATGCACTATAGTCACTAAATGTTGCAAAGGAAATGGATAATGATTAATTTTTTTTTAAATAGCTTTTTATTGACAGAACATATGTATGGGTAATTTTTCAACATTGCCCCTTGCAATCACTTCTGTTTCAACTTTCCCCTTCCTTCCCTCCAGCCCTTCCCTTAGATACTAGGCAGTTTCATACGTGTTAAATATGCTAAAATATATCTTAAATACAATATATATGTACATATTTGTACAGTTCTCTTGTTGCACAAGAAAAATCAGATTCAGAAAGGTAAAATAACCTGGGAAGAAAAAACAAAATGCAAGCAGTCCACATTCATTTCCCAGTGTTCTTTCTCTAGGTGTAGCTGGTTTTGCTCATCATTGATCAATTGGAACTGAATTGGATCTTCTCACTGCCAAAGATATCTACTTCCATCAGAATATATTCTCAAATAGTATTGTTGAAGTATATAATGATCTCCTGGTTCTGCTTATTTCACTGAGCATCAGTTCATGTATGTCTCTCCAAACCTCTCTATATTCATCCTGCTGGTCATTTCTTACAGCACTATTGTTCTGAATATTATTATATTCCATAATATTCACATACCACAGTTTATCCAACCATTCTCCAATTGATGGACATCTATTTAATTTCCAGTTTCTAGCCACTACAAAAAGGGTTGCCACAAAAATTTTGGCACATACAGGTCCCTTTCCTTTCTTTAATATCTCTTTGGGATATAAGCCCAGTAGTAACACTGTTGGATCAAAGTATATGCACAGTTTGATAACTTTTTGAGTTAGTTCCAAATTGCTCTCCAGAATAGATGGATCCATTCATAGTTCCACCAGCAATGCATCAGTGTCCTAGTTTTCCCACATCCCCTTCATTCATCGGATAATGATTAATTTGTAAACTAGAATGACCATGAGTTATAAAAGAAAAATTGCCAGGCCAGGAAACTTTAATTTGAATTCTTCATAATGCATTTTACCGTAAATAAGACTGTGATAATGGATTTGTAGCCTCAATTTCCTTATAAATAATAGTATTTTCATGAGGATCTCACAAAATTGTTTTGGGGAAAGCTATTTTGTATAGCTTTTGAAATGAGGTAAATGTAAAGTATTAATATATTTACCAACTACATTTATTTTCTGTCTTACAAATTTGATTCTTAAGAACTATTACTCATATCTATCCCTATTCCTGCATTCCCATGGATATCCTCTTCTAAAGGCCTACATAGATTATTGCCATAGACTCATAATACATTTTCCCTTTTTATTATCTTCTCTCTTCCAACCTTCACAATCATTCATCATTCTTCTATATATGTAAGATGATGCCTCTTTCAGATGTGGGTGATTGTATTATTGGAATGAACAGAAACAAGGACAGTTACAAGAGAAATCTGAAAAAGTAGGTCAGAGAGAATAGATACTAATAGTAAAGGTGCCAAAAGCATGCTGTTTCCCAATTTGTTTAGATTGACACATATGAGGATTTTGAGATTGATATCTGGAAAATTCTAATACCCAGAACTATTTAATAATTATGAAACAAATGTATATTGCCTAATTGCAACCTGGCTAAAAGAAATATGCACTTTAGTTTTGTGGCACGAACTGGAGGGAAATCAATTTATTCAAGAGATCTTGCTTAGAAAAAGTACTATTGGACAAATTTAGTCTTTCAGTGGGTTAGAAAAAGGTTTGATATTTGAATGTATGAAGATTATTTTGAGCAGGGATGAGGAGAGACTTCCTTATGAGTATGATTACAGAGTGAGACACATTATATTTGTGAAAATAGAGCTTAGCTTAAGTATTCAGAGAAAGTCAAACAAGTAGCATAGTTTATCAGAGTAGAATTTTATGGCGTAGACAAGAACTTTACAAGGAGCAGAGGTAAGTTTAGGGTTCAATAAATTCTTTAGTTTGGAGAGGAGGTTAGCAGAGCTTATGACTTCAGAAAAGAACAATGATGGAAGAGGGATCCCCGATTTTGGGGAAGAATGTTAAAATAATGTCATTTTACTAATTTGTAAATGAATTCTGATAGGACCTCTAGAACTACAGTGGTAAGAGGAACATAATTCCTCCACAAAAGAGTAGCTTTTGACATATTGAATATGAGTTGTAGCAAGGTAGATCCTCCTTCTAGGAATGATATATATATATATATTTATATACTTATGCATTGCTACATAGTACATATTCAACATGCAAGATAAATGTGGTTGGCCTCTAATTCCCAAATGAACCCTTAGATTTTCTGATCTCATGTAATAATCATATTCTTCCCTCTAACTGAAATAGTATCTTTTATTATCTTCAGTTTTTAGATTCCTACTCACCCTTTTAAACCCAATACAAATGTCACTTTCTGAACCCCTTCTTGTATCTCTTACTACATTATTTTTCCTTTCAAAAATCGTACATCACTTTATTTTGGGCAACTTTAATGTAATTATCACTATTGTTATGAAAAATAGTTTTCAATGCATGTTTTAGATCTTCCTAGAAGACCATGAATTCCATGAAGGCAGAGATTATGTCTTATTTAAACTGCATCGTCTCCAGTGGCAAACAAAGCAACTGTTCAAATGACATATAAATATTGGTAAACATAGCAAAGTCATTATTTATTCTGCACTGATTCTAGCCAGCTCCTTTTAAATGAAAGATTATTTTAAATCTGTCAAGAAGCATTATTAAACTGTGTGCCAGACACTATGCTTAGTTTTGGGGATAAAAAGAAAAGAAAAACAAACAAACCAAAACATATTACTCGCAAATCTAGAGACAACAGAATATTACATATACGTCCATAGCTGTTGCCATTTTCTGTCTTATTCACTCACATTTGAATGTTCTGATGTCTCTAGATTTGCATAAGACATTAAGATATTATTGTTTCTATCTTACGTGGTAGGAACTAAGTAAAGATGTGTCAAGTGACCACAGTGGAAAAGGACACATCCATAAGAAGCTGTTTATTTGTTCTAAATTATTTGGTCACCAGGTTTTTAGGGAGAATAGAGACTAATGAACAATTGCCTCAAAAAACTGAATTATTGAATTAGCAAACTGAGATATTTTTATAGACTTCTGCTAAAACTCTGCCTCAAAAATTATACTAATATCCTAATTTTGTACAAAACTTTGAAGTTTAAAATATGAATTCACAACTAGTTTCTCAATTGATCCTCATGGAATAAAGTGTTATTTAAAAACATATATATATATATATATATATATATTTTATTTTTGTTACATTTTAAGTTCTGAACTATCCCTTTCCCTTCCTTCCTCCCTCCCTTAAGTAGACCTTCTCTCCCTCCTCCCCCACCCTTTAAAGAGACAGAGACAGAGAGAGATTTAAAACTAATCTATACATACCTCTATTTATCACTTCTTTCTCTGGGCTTAGATAGCATCTTTCTTATATAGTCCTTTGTAACTGAGTTTAATATTTAGTAAAACTCAGAATAACTTAGTCATTCACATTTATTCTTCAGACAAATATAACTGTTATTGTATCTAATGTTCTTTTGAGTCTATTCTTTTCACTCTTCATTATTTTAAGCAAGTATTTTCATGTTTTTTCTAAAAATCAACTTGCTCAACATTTTCTAATAGCATAGTAATATTCCATCAGTATCACATACCACGTGGAATAAAATATCATCATCTCACTCATTGTACTTTAAATAACTGAAATTTATAGAGTGTATTTTCATTCCTGACTCCTTGATCTATGTTGAGAGCTTTCTGTGCTATATTATATTATTGACTATGATTTCTAAGTGAGTTGTAGGGAGACATCCTTAGCCCTTTTGTCTCCTAATACTTAGTGAGGGTAAAAAACCTATGGGTAATAAGTACAACAACATTAATCACACACATACATACAAATACATACACATACACACACACACAAAAGTTAAACAAAATGAGCAGAAAAGTGAAAGAGCTGATTGAATTAAATATAATAATAATAATAATAATAATATAATATACGGAATCTTTGAATCATAGCAACAAGAAGCACATTGTGTTGGTCCCAATAGTTCAAACTTAGCAAAACTTAAATTTTAGCTGCTATTTTCTTTCCTCTCTATGCTATCATATGAGCTAGGAAGTGTTAAGTGTTTGAGGCCAGATTCAAACTCAGGACCTCCTGACTTCAGGGCTGGTGCATCATATGATGTTACCTGTTTAAAACTATGTCTTCAAATCCTTTTAATTCTGAATGTTTTAAGTTAGTAATATTTTCAGTTTTTCTTTCTCCTCATGGAATATCTTAACAGGAAATATCTGATTAAGAAACTTTAACCTTGTAGATAGATAGATAGGTAGGTAAGTAGCTAAGTAGGTAAATAGATAGATTGCCATTTTGAAAAATGTACCTAAATGATAAACTAGAGTTTAACCTTCTTTAAGGAAACAATTAAAAGAATTATATTATTTTCTAACTACGTTTCCTTTATTAACATGGTATGTTGAAAAATGTTTAACAACCAGCTATCCTAAATATATACATATATAAACAATAAAAGTCTAAGTTTAAGCTATTATTAAAATTTTTCTCTCACCTTCTTAAGCCTAGAAATAAACCAAGCCCTGCTTTTTTAGTATTTGCCAATTTTCAGAGGCATAAATGCTAACACTGAAAATTTCTCAATTGTTCCTAGGCTGACTCTAGTACACCTCTGCCACCATAGAATATGGTACCATGATTCACGTATAACAGAGTGGCCTAAAATTTCTACCACCATATGTAATAGGAAGGGCATGTGGTCAGCTGAAATAAACTGACTCCTTGAAGAATTTGGAACAATACTCATTTTTAGCAGTGCCCAGCTCCTTTTCCTTTGGTATTTAACATATCTCATAAATAAACAGTGATGCAATACTGATATATCCTACCAAATTCTTTATATGCAGATGGAATTCTTGCAAAGCAAAGAATATCTTTATCTCTCCCACACATGATTAAAAAATAGATCAACTAATGGGGGGAATTAGCTATAAACATATGGGCACATCTACCAAAAAAATTTTTTTTGTATGATATGAGATGCTTAAAATTCAACTATGATCACATCCAGGAGGAGATAAGAAGAGAATAATTCTTACCATAATCACTATACTCAAAGTTAACAGTAGAACAGTGTTTCTCCTTTTTCTCCTTCTTCTCTGGCAATTGGGGTTAAGTGACTTGCCCAGGGTCATAGAGCTAGGAAGTGTTAAGTGTTTGAGGCGAGATTCAAACTCAGGACCTCCTGACTTCAGGGCTGGTGCTTTATCCATTGCGCCACCGAGCTGCCATCAATTTCTTCTGGCAATAATTGTAGCTCCTATATCCTAGGATTACTGTGAAATCTAAAGAGGTAATTAGATTTGATGATATCTATTCCATCATATTTGATGATATCCATCCCACAAATATTGAAGCAAAGCAAAAAGGAATTGGCAAGCTGTTGTTTAAACATAGAACATGTCATTATAAATGAATACTGTGCCAGCATCTCTATTCTTTAAATTTGACATAGACAAAGTTGTTATTATTATTTTAGTATTTCACGTTTATATAGCGTTTTTCTTGTTAATAATAAAGTATGGAATAATTGAATATAAAAATGAACACAATCTACTTGGTGAAAGTGATGGAACTATAAATTGGGAATTGGATAAGATTTTGGAGAGAACCCATTGCAGTCCATTCATTTCATAAATATGATCCTGAGAGAAATGAGAGAAAATTTTCCATGTCATTAATGTGCTATTATAAAATAGTAATTAGATTTTTATCCAAGATCTAGGGTCAAGTTGGTGACTAAGGTGGTGAACATCAGGAAGCTACAACTTTTTTGAGCCTTAGTCTCCACATTTATCTGATTATTAATTCAAGTAAATCCTATCTTTTTTTCACAGAATTGTGGTATCATCAATAGATGTACTCCTTTCAAACAGAGAAGTCACAATTTCTTTCAATGTTTATGGTTTCTTTTTTTCCATATCTTGGTTTTCTCATAAATCCTCAGTGGTTTTCAGTGTGTTAGAGGCCTTCCTCATGTTATCTTTGTACTTCAGAAATGTACCACTCAGACTCTCCATCTATTTTCTCTCATTCTTGAATGAGATAATATATCTAAGACATTTGAAATCATTAATCATTATATGAAGACAAGATCTTATTCCTAGGGAAAATATAACCTTTGTTCCAAAGGGAGAAAGGATCCTCCCTAATTTAAGAGAGTTTTTTGAGGGAATGAATAAGCACATGAGCAAAGGAGAAAATACTTGGGCATAATTAATCTAGATTGTCAAAAACATTTTAATGAGTATCAAATAGCAGTATTATGTATGAGAAAAATTCTGTTTTGGGAAGTCAGGAGACCTGAAATGTGACACTTAAATTACTGTTTGTTTATGAAAAAAATCACTTTACTTCATTGGACTTCAGTTCTCTCATATGCAAACGGAAGTCAAATGAAATGATCTCTAAATTCCCAGTGCCAATAAACTACCTATTAGCTATATGACAGAGGGATAGAGTGTTGGACTTGGACTCAGAAAAACTGGAATTCATATCTAACTTCACATATTTACTAGCTATGTGACCCTGAACAAGTCATTTATATTCTGTCAGCCTTGGTTTCCTCAATTATTAAAAGTGGATAATAATAGTACTGATATCCCATGGTCATGAGTATCAAATTAGATAAGAAATGTAAAACATATTGCATGATGCCTGATACATAATAAGTGCTATGTAAATCTTAGTATGGT